>NC_068981.1:98808734-98809542 GCF_001194135.2 Octopus bimaculoides | reverse complement strand
TATATATATTCATAAAACATATATACAAACATATATATATAGATGTATACATAGATATATATATATATATTATATATATATATAGATAGAGAGATAGATAGATAGAATACACATATATCTATATATGTATACATATATATATATTATATGTGTATGTATGTAGATAGATATAGATATTAATTAGTATATATGTCATACATACATGCATCCATCCGTACATACGTGCCTACATACAGAGGTATATGCACACATCTACACACATACCTATATACACACATGCACACTTAATTCCAATCATAATTACACACAAACATACATCCATACAAACATACATTCATACAAACATACATCCATACAAACATACAATAGCGAACGAGTCGAGATATCCAGTAAGTCTAGCGTTAAAAACGCAATGACGGGAAGGTATGTTCAACAAATGTCTGCGAATGTATTTATTCGTGTTGTTGTCGGTGCATTAATATGGTTTGTGTAGGCAAAATAAACAGAAACACTTAATGATGTGTGAGTGTCGGCTGTGAGTAAAACGTAAAAAGATGGAAAGCGGGCGTTGGCTATGAAATGTGTCTATAGAGACTTTCGTGACATGTGGTTAAATGTGTAGAGCAGATGTGGTTCTTTCTGGTGTTAAGTGCAATTGACGGTGGTTATATTGCACATACATACCGTCAGACTGAAGAGGTCGACAGCTTTGTCTTCTTGTGTTGAGATACATCATCTGCCAGCAATGAGGAAGCCAAAACTATATTCGCAGAACTATATATATATATATATATATATATATATATAT
>NC_068981.1:98804174-98808535 GCF_001194135.2 Octopus bimaculoides | reverse complement strand
TATATATATGTGTATATTTGTGTGTGTGCATGCGTGCACGTGTGTGTGTGTGAGTATGGATATGTATATTTGTGTATAATTATGTATATACATGTATATATACGTATATATACATGTATATAGTACATGCAACACACACAAATTTTCATGACGTACAGACAGACAGACAGACAGACAGACAGACAGACAGACAGATAGATAGATAGATAGATAGATAGATAGATAGATAGATAGATAGATAGATAGATAGGATTATATATTTTACATCACTGTACATTCTTAAGAGTCGATCTCTTGTGTTACGTCAAAATGGCATTGTATAGTTTTTACATCATGATTCATCATACAAAGATAAGTACGTAGTTTGAAGCTGTCTGAAAATGTCAGAACAATTCTGTATTATATGGATCATAATATCACTCTTAATCCCATATAACTGAGATCAGTTAACATACCAGGTCGGATTGTTCGTCTTTCTGTTTCTTTCGTGTATAATCCGTGTATGTAGTTGTAACTTCCTACTCCAGAATTGCACTGAACAACATTCAAATTTTGAAGTAATAGAAATGGCAGTAATATTTTTAGGTATATGAACAATGTGGTTGACTTCTTTTTTTCATCGTTGATCAACGGTATTGCAGAGACCAGAGACAGTAGCTAAACCACCTCTACTGTGCCTGGACTGTCTCCAGAAGCTAGCGCTTAGATCCATATAGACTTTACCTTTCCAGTCGTGGATGCACCACGAAAGAAAGACAAGTCAATACGTTCGCAGCATCCATGGAGCTGCAGAGAATGCCAGATATTAGTTAAGCATAACCGTACATATCAGCTTTAGGGTTCTTCCCTCCGGATTTTCTGTATGTTTGTATATATGTGCATATATATATATATATATATATGTGTGTGTATATATATATATGTGTGTGTGTGTATATATATATATATATATATATATATATATATATATATATATATATATATATATATATATATATATATATATATATATATATATATATACACGCGCACACATATACATGTATGTATATATGTATATATTATGTGTATATGTATATATACAGTTATATGTATATATCTTTGTTATGTGTATATGTATATATATATATGTGTGTTTGTACGTACTTTTTGTCCCTAATTTAATGTATGAATATATGTTTCTTTACTGCTGTTAGCCTTTTTTTAAAAACCGATCAAAACCGATCAAAAACCGTGACAAGTTAATTAATCCATAGCTGGGAGCCTGACAGATTCTACTATTCCGAGAGAGAAAAGATTTTGGATCAATAGTGACTAAGAGGTAATTCCGCGCTCCTCAAAACCCTAAAACTCACGACTCAGGGCCCCACTAACGGATGCAAGTTAAATCCATACCCAGGACAAATATAACAATGTAACTACAAGTTATCTTCTGTTGATTGACGAATTTAAAGGAGAGTGCGGTTATTTCGCTTGAAGTGTAGCCGGATGGAGAAGGCCTCGAACTAAAACTGGAGTGACGATGACCTTCTGTATTTTTATATCTTTCTGACTGTTGTCCTTTGTGTTATTTATTTCATTTATTTATTTATTTGGGCGGGGGAGAAATTTCGCTACTATTCTTTCATTGAATCATGTCTTGTTTTCTTAGGCATTACAAAGTGTAACACCAATTTTTGTCCTTGGGTAGCAGTAGCAACTGTTATTTCCTATTTACTTACCCCTAGAAAGTCCTAGAAAGTATGAAAAATGGTTAACATTTCCTCAAACTTTGCTTAGGTTACATTTATTCAAATCCCAAAGAATCTCTCTCAACACATGGCTATGATGCTCTCCCACTACTCCTGCTCATGATCAGAGATGCACATATTGTCAACCACTAAGGGACATGCTCAAGTGGATATGGTCAAGCAACTAACAGGCAGATCTGTGGTATTGAGCTGAATATTTGCTATAACAATGTTTCTGCTTCAGCAACTCAGCGTTGAATCTGTCTGGAATGTAAGGAAAATAGGTCAGTTTCAAAACACTGATGTCCAGGTCACAAAAGCAAAGTTTGAAGAATAGTAGTCATTTCCTTTGATTTTTTAGATAGAAGCAAATAGGAAATAATATTTACTGACCAAAAACAAAACAAAAATTGTTACACTGTGCTAGGTCATATGCTCACTGAAAAATGTTTTCAAGATCTCTGTCTAGTTGGCTTATGGATAACGCCTGTACGTTCAATGCGGATATGTTTGTTTTTGTCTTGTTTTCTTTCAAAGTAACTGTTCAGTAAAACTAGATATTGCAACTGTAATTGCCAGCTGTGAGTGATCTTCCATTAATTTGAAATTCATCTTATTATAATTGAGAGTTTCGGCGAATCAAGAAAGATATTTAGCGTTAGTCTTACTCGGCATGAAAACTAAAAGCACAAATTCTGATTATATTATTCCATTCGTTTATTTTATCAAAAGAAAAAGTAGTTTTAAATTTAATTTTAAAATTTCTCATAAAAATAGTGAAAAATTGGTGCAAGCAAGGCATTTCTTTTTAAATTCTATATATTTGGAAAACAATTATTTCAAACAAGCATTTAGAAATTTTGTATTGTTTTATTGGTAAATAATTGTTTTATGTGTATTTTATGTTTTATATATTTTCTATACATGTTATTTTTTTTTTCATTCATCTTAAACTTCATAAAAATATATTAGAGCTATTATTCCAGATAACAAATTTGAGTAACATAATAGGAATTAACAAGAATTGTAAAGAACCGTGACTTTATGGACGGTAATTATTTACTACATCTTTAAATAAAACATAGAAAGGAAATACTCTTACGTTTGCACAAAATAGACTGAGTTTCTGGTAAAATGTCTTCCATTATTAGATCGTCAGAGGAGGAGATACAATGCCTATGTCTTTTGTAGGCTTTCCAAAACAACGGTAAGAATATATATTCCAGTTTCTCAGTTTTAATTGTGTGTGTATATATTGAGTAATATTATTATCAAAATGATTACAGCTATGTAAGTATTGTTGGCACATATTTTTACATCGATCGACTATTCCAACAGAATAAGTGATTTTGTTTTTGTTAAGCGCAGGCATAGCTGTGTAGTTAAGAAACTTGCCTTCGGCGTTAGCTCCGCCTCGATTGGCCTTGGGCACGTGTCTTCTACTATAGCCTTAGGCCGACCAATACCTTGCAAGTGGATTTAGTAAATGGAAACTGTCAGGAATCCCGTCGTATATGTGTATGCGTGTGTGTTTAATAATTAAATTTCGATTGAAAATACTTTGTAGGATTGGATCCAAAGGCAATTAAATATAAAGATATGTTTTATATAAATTACGTTAATATTTTATTGAAGTTAGAACAATACAAACTTCTTTGATTCTTGAAAATTTCCCCAATGGTGATGAAAGGTATTCCATCTATAACCATTCTTTTTTCTGGCATTGCCAATCTATGACTACATAATTCAATGTTTCTTATATTTCAAGACGGTAGGGTGTGGTGTGAGGGAAATTTGACTGCTATTTCTAGCAGATTGTGAAACTCCATAGAGTTAGTAATTTTGTGTGACTTAATACGCCTGGCTGATGGCTGGTTTCATTTCGGATTCACATTGAAAGTGTTATAGTACTTTCTAGTAATTATTAGTTGCGAATGCATTCAGCCAAAAAAGATAGAAATACTTTCTTCTACATATAAATACTAGTATAACCATGTTGTAAAAAAATGTGTGTGTGTGTGTGTGTGTGTGTGTGTGTGCGTGTGTGTGTGTGTGTGTGTGTGTGTGTGTGTGTGTGTGTGTGTGTGTGTGTGTGTGTGTGTGTGTGTGCACGTACGTACGTATGTATGCATGGATATATATATAATTTCTTGCATTGCCGGACAGAATCATGTGTGGACGTATTTATGTATGTATACAAGTGTTGGTGCGTGTTCGTATCTGTGCGTGTGTGTTAGTATGTATGTGTAAGTGAAATTTTCTCCTTCCACGATCGTTTCTTTTCTATCTTATTCTCTTTCTTCTCCCTCTCGTCATTCCCTTCTCTTTGTTTCTATCTTCCCTCCATTGTTCTCTTTCTTGCCAATCCCTCCCTCTCTTCTACCCATTCCTCTCTATCTTCATTCCACCTTACCTAGTATAGCTATGCTTTTTCCCTTCCCCATCCTCTCTGAAGGTACTTCTCTTTCTTGTGTCTCTCTTCCTATTCTCCTACTATTACACTTTACTGGGTGGTGCGTTGTGTTCTTGAGCAAAAACACTTTATCTCACGTTGCTCTGCGATCACTTCGACACCTGATGCGTGGTACACGGTGCACCTGTTCAGACAACGTCGATTCGATGAAGAGAGTA
>NC_068981.1:98801429-98803640 GCF_001194135.2 Octopus bimaculoides | reverse complement strand
GATCCATGGCGTTGCAAGTAAAGGAGAGTGTAAAACAGCAAACTTAAGGAGAAGGTCTCTGCGCAGATCGTGTGCTCTGCAAAAGTAATGTCATCTTCAAATCCCACCTTATGAGACGCGATGAGAGGTGAGTTACAAATCCTACCAATTACAGGATTTTGTGGCATTATTCCATCATCAAACTTAATGATACCTGATCCTCACAGGAAAACTGTAGTCATTAGGATTTAAACCCTCGTCCGTCCTTAAGTCGCAGTAGCACAAAGCGATTTTCTTGCTTGGAGAAGCTTGCATAACTTCAATGTCAGTCGATTAAATCAACCTCAGTATTTGACTGCTATCTTATTTTATCGACACCCGGAAGGAAGCAAAATTGACTTCGGCATTTTGAGAACAAAACAGTTTACCCGACTCTCGAACGAATCTACCATTCCACTATTTTAAGACCTTAAAGTAGAACACATTGTATAATAAAGACTTGGATATACTATACCTGAAAAAAAAAGTAAGGCATGGAGCTAAACAACAATGTCAAGTACGCAAAATAGTAAAACAGAAAACATAATGAGGTCGAAATTTCTTTCTGAAGATGTGTCAATGCTTGACTTCCATAGAAAATATATTCGTCCAACTGGAAATATCCTAACTTTGTTATCCAAGCCAAAATTCGTCCAACTGGAAATATCCTTACTTTGTTATCCAAGCATCATTGTTTGGCAGTACTTATCTGTGTAAGCAATAGTGTCAGTGAAAGGATTGGAAGAACAATGGGTGGTCGGATGGAGTTTAGACCGTTCGTAACGACAAGTGCATATAGTAGCATACATCACAATAGAGTCAGTCACCGAGCGTAATGTGGAAACATGGGTCAAGTTTGATCTGCGCTTGGCACAAGAAGAAACTCTGACGAGCATACAGTTACAATATCTAGATATGCAGGTAGAGATAACCTTGCTATCTTAAAGTAAATTAAAATATTTGTACCTTAAAAAGGAAGGGTTGATATGATTTTTTTTTAATGTTTAAGCTAAATTTGGGATCCTCATCAAAATTTCGCTTAGAAAATGGCATTCACATCGCTAATGAGAACAAAATTGACTTTCGCATATTTGGATAATATTAGGATTAACATGCAACTTTCAATCAACAAGCAGTGTTCAATTTCATATTGAATCACCATCTGTTTGCATTAAATTTTGTCTTTTTATCATAGTCAGTTTACCACCTTTTAATGCATGCTTTTTTATGTTATCATTATGATTATTTGTGTGTTTTTTTCTAGATTCGTAAAATGCCCTGATTGAAATATATTGCAACTAAATTAAGTTTTTTGATTACTGATTGCCATCCTGTAAGCAAAAATGATTTTCTAGCATGCATCGTTTATTGCTTCGGTGCAAAAATATAATTAGAAGTTAATGTCTTAAGGACTTATGAATTTCAAGAGAACATGAAATAATTCCATTTTAGAACGTTGGATCTTGAAACAGGTGAGCTAGAAATAATAGCGGGTAAATATCGGATTAAAAACCCTTTGGATAGAAAAAAGTTAAAGGCTACCCGCAGAACCAGAACTGCCCGAACCCACCTCTGTAAACGTGAGGAGACATCGGTTCGGGTTGTCTTAAATTAAGTTACGCCCTTACTGTGTAGCTTAATTTGCATATCTACGCTTTTCGTCATTAATTAAACTACATACTTTATACACAAATAAATTTTAATATATGTTGTTGCTATTGTTGTTGTTGTTGTTGTTGATGTTTAATCCATATCAGGCCTATGATCAAAGGTCTTCAAACTGTGGCTGCTTGGTCATTCATCTTTTTTTTTTATCAGAAACAGTGTATTTTAACAGCTCCTTCCATTTTTACGACGACAGGTTGTGGTTATAAGAGGACTACAACCGCTTTTTCCTAGCGGGTCGAATGACCACGTAGATTATTTCCATCGTTAAATTTGTTAAAAGTACACCAGATTTCTACCTTATTCTTTTATCGTTTACTTGTTTCAGCCATTGCAGGGCCTTGAGAGATTTAGCCGAACAAACCAACCCCTGTTGTCAAACGGGAGTAGGAGACAACCACAAACACACACGCACACGCACATAGATAGATAGATAGATAGATAGATAGAGAGAGAGAGAGACAGAGAGACCGACAGATAAACAGACAGACACACATACATACATACATACATACATATACATACACA
>NC_068981.1:98798738-98801419 GCF_001194135.2 Octopus bimaculoides | reverse complement strand
CATACATACATACATACATACATACATACATGCACACATACATATGTATACATACACACATATATATACATACACACATACGTATATATATATATATATATCCCACAAAGAACTTATAAATTTAAGAATGAATTGCATCACTTCTCTAAAAGCTAAGGCTTCTCCATTACAGTAGAAACACAACTAAAATCAGTCAACTTCCTAGATGTTACCAACTTGTTTCTATTAACCCTATAAAAAGACAACAAAAATGTTCAGTATATGTATAGGCAATCCAGCCACCTCAAAAGCATTATTAAAAATCTAGTAAAAAACATATCTCTAAGTCTTTCTTCAACTAAAAAAAATACTAAATTAAATAGCAACTCCATATAGTAAGCTCTCAATAACAAAGATTACAAGAAAAAAGTACAATATATAAACAACAAACCTCCAACAATAAATAAAATAAAACGTTAGAATAGAAAAGGGAAAATAATCTGGTTTAATCCTCTTTCAACATACACGTCTTCATAGCAATAGCTAAATTGTTTTTCAAATTACTGCAGAAACACTTCCACTCCAACCACAAGTACTACAAACTAATAAATAAACACAACGTGAAATTGTATATTCCATGACCAACAACTTTGAGGAAATTGTAGCCAATTACAACCATCAAAAATTGTCTAAAAGTGAAAACCTAAATCACACTCATAATAATAATTGCAAATGTGGAACAACTTTATCTTGCCATTTTGAAAGAAATTGTCTGTAGTGCAACGGTAACCACGAAGAGGACACCAGCTACTATATCTACTTATATAGGATCTACAGCATACCACTTCAAGACACGATATAACCAACGCATGCACACTTATCGTAACCCTAAGCATCACTATCCAAACATCAATTGGAAAATATTCTCACATGCACAATCATACAAAGGTAACAACAAACTCTACTAACTTTGTACTAATGAATCCTACTATATTCTCCCATTCAAGAACCAAATTCTGAACCGAAACACTGAACTAGTCTCTTCGTGCAAGTACAAGAGCTTAAAAACACAAAAATATTTAAAACTAATAGTTTTTTTTTATATAACAGCTAAAATATATTTCACCACATTCTCTCCTTCCACATTCACCATAAACTATCCCATAGTATATATAAAAATCATTTTCACAACTGAACACTAAACAAGCACTTAGAAATCATATAAAACTTTCCCAATCTCCAACCAAAATTAACCCCACAAAAGATTTTCTAACGTAAGTGGACAAACCAACATACGCTTACAGAAATATATATTTATATGCAAGCAAGTTAGATGAACATTTTCTTTTTTATCCTGCCACTCTTAAATTTAAATTTTTTTAAATATCTAAATTAATTTTTTTTATTGAATTGTATTTTTATTCCAATTTTAATACATGAGTATATACACACTTTTTTTTATAACACCCTATTTTCGCATATTTCCTAAGACCTAAAATATATTATAAAATACCCACCTTTGAAACAGAAGCGAAGAAATATTTATAAGCACATAGCCCACTAATCCTGCTTCCGTAAAACACAAAGCTTAACATTTCTACATATAAATCAAATTGCTTATAGAACAATGAACTCCTAGAGAGAAATATACTGATCAACAACCTTTACACTTACCCACATTCTATTGTGTACATCAAAACACAAGACAAAAAAATTATTTATACGAACAACATCATGACATACTTGACTAATAACCTCCACCATCCAAATACAAACAGGAAATACTCTAAATAACATCAACAGCAAGTAAAGAAGCTCTCTGACCAACTAAAACATAGCACCTATTTGCATTGCATTCTTTCGTGAACCCTTAAAAATCCCATTATAAGACAAATTGTTACACCCAATTGCTAAGTTTTTACATGCTGGACTAAACTTTGAACTCTGGCATTTGCATTGCGAAAGCAAAGGAGTAAATAAATAAAAAACGAAAAATAACTAGAATTAATGACATCTGCTGACCAAAGAACATCCTCTACCTACTTCTTTTTGTGAATCACTAAAAAACAATTTCATGACCTGAAACTGACACACCTAAATATATGCGCCTGTTTACAAAGTTTTACACGTATGAATAAATACTGAACAACAACATAACCAAATTTAATCAATAAAAGTTTCTCGCAATACTTCTCCATCATACCCTACCTATAACCTAATAGTTATTCAATTTAACCCCAGAAAAAATTATCTCAACAGATATTATATAAAGCCAAGACTAACTTACTACATCACAGTCCAATGACAGCTTAGCCGGCCGAAACTTCGAAGTCACTGTCAACAACACTTACATAAGAATATTAAATTTGTACTCTACAAAAATATAGAGTAGCCCGTCAGATTAATGTAAAATTGTTTTAATTATAACTGAACATAAAAACAAATACACACACACACGCACGCACACACACACATATAGTCCGGCATTCGTCATGATAGATCGCTAACCACTACACATTCTTTATTTTCTCTCCTTGTTTCTTTCTATGTTCCTCTCTGTGGAAGAGCGTAGGCTCGAAACGTTAAAGACTTTTTCACTTCCCGAGCGTTAAACTAATACTTCTGGTTGTTGTCTACACCACCTGCCTTCGTCTTTTGTTGTTGTTTTTGTGAATTCTCCCTATATATATATATATATATAT
>NC_068981.1:98796148-98798677 GCF_001194135.2 Octopus bimaculoides | reverse complement strand
ATATATATACTAGAGTAAGCACATAAATGTGAAACAAGGTGGGAAAAAATAGTACTCGAATACCGGAGGCAGAGTAATATGCTTTTTTATTAAAGCTACAAAAACATCACAAACAAACTGCTACTCAGAGTTTCACATTTCCGTTTGTCGGACAGTAGTGATTCAATACGACGGACTTCTTTCGGTTTCCACCTACCAAATCCACTCACAAGGCTTTGGTCGGCCCGAAGCTATAGTAGAAGCCACTCGCACAAGGTTCCACGCAGTGGGACTGAATCCGAAACCATGAGGCTGGGGAACAAACTACTAACCACACAGCCACGCCAGTGCCTATATATACATAAATGGCACGAAAATAGTTTCGAGAAAAGTATCTGAAATGGCATGAAATAACGATCCCCTAGTGTATACAGAATCATTCTGACAAGTATTTACAAACCGACCTGGCATAGTAATCAATGACTAACGATGCAAGACTTTACTCTGAGTCTCTGTCATGCCCAGTGATAGTAACATTTCAATTAAAGAGACTGACAAGCTATCTAAATACGAGAATCTGGATATAGCGTTATTAGAAAATGTATGAAATATATATTACCAGCAGCTAGTGTCCATCATATTTGGAAATCTGTGTGTGTGCGTGTGTGTGTGTGTATGTGTGTGTGTGTGTGTGTGTGCATGTGCGTGCGCGTACGTGTACGTTTAACGTGAGTGGATGCTCGAAAACATTGATTTGTCAAGGAATTCAACTCCAAGTGCAATATCTCCAGAAAATGGTGTGTGAGTGCAAGCATGTATGCATGCATATAGAAGTATGTGTGAGAAAGAGAATATACAGCTGATCTTTCTCAATATGAGAGTGCCTGGTTGTGCGTGTTTGTGTGTGTAGGATATGCGTGTGTGCATGCTTTTTCATGTGTATATAAATGTAATGAAAACATTTTCAGACAGACAGACAGACATATAGATAGATAGATTCATAGATAGATAGATAGATAGATAGATAGATAGATAGATAGATAGATAGATAGATAGATAGATAGATAATCATAGTATCACAGTATCGACCAGACCATCTGATGCTGTTATACAATGCTGGTCACAATGCGCTTCCAATTTTATCTTGATTGCGCCATTCTTTTACATAGAGACCCAAATTGCTTCACTAAATCGTTTTACCATCGTCGTGGCCTTTTCTGATCTCTCAGATGCCACTCGGTAACTGCACGAGTCAACCTGTTGTCTGTGAACCTTGCGACACGTCCTGCCGAGAAATACTTGTACTTTCGGTACTCTGTGATCACATTGTTCACTCCGTTCCGTTCTCGAATTATCTCATCTCAAATTAGATCTCTTAATAATATTCCTAGCATGGATCTTTCCATGGCCCTTTGCGTCGTAGCCAATCGATTTTCTAACCTCTTCGTAGTAGCCCAGGTCTGACTTGCGTATAAGAACGCATGTAGGACAGAGCTATTGAAGAGTCTGGCATGTAAAGTCCCGACCAGCTTTATTTGGAGTACATCCTGTATTAAGTTAATGCCTTCCATCCTGCCCTTATTCTCTTTGAGATTTCAGCGTCCATATCTCAGTGCCTATTCACTGTTTGCCCTAAGTAGACGTATTCCTTTACCTCCTCGATTTCATTGCATTCCACCTCTATTCGCCCTTATGCTACGTCTTCCGACCGCATGTACTTTTTCATGTAGTTCGTTTTAAGACCTACTACTAAGCTTTAAGTGCATATATACCTCACCACATAATTATTTCTAGTTAGCTTTTTAATGTTTTTTTAATCAATTCCGTTAACACTAACTTGGTTATTGTTTTTCATGCAGATAGCGCCTCTTAATCTGTATTCTTTATATTTTTTCTGTGATATGAATTGCTGGTCAGACATTACAGTGCAAACCACAGATCTTGCTTACTGCTACTTTATGCTCTTCAAGATGACGTCGAGCCTCTGGAGACCTTCCTTAATTACGTCCAGCCATCTGGTGCGAGGCCTACCACAGGCCCTCTTCCACGGGCGGGAGTAAAACCCAGGTTGGATGATCTGATGGAAGGTAGAGGACATACCCGTATCGGTGCATGTGACGGATAGCTATGAGGTGGGAAGCTGCGGGTTGATGCGTGCGCTCACGCAGTTCTTCGTTGGAAACGTGATGGTACCATTTGATGTACTCGATGTTTCTCAGGGTTCTGCATTCCGGATATTTCATTGCCTACATGTTGCTGTTTATATCTGTATCAGTTCCGCAATGGCCCAGTGGTTAGGGCAGCGGATTCGCGGTCATAGGATCGCGGTTTCGATTCCCAGACCGGGCGTTGTGAGTATTTATTGAGCGAAAACACCTAAAAGCTCCACGAGGCTCCAGCAGGGGATGGTGGTGAACCCTGCTGTTCTCTTTCACCACAACTTTCTCTCACTCTTACTTCCTGTTTCTATTGTGCCTGTAATTCAAAGGGCCAGCCTTGTCACACTCTGTCACGCTGAATATCCCCGAGAACTACGTTAAGGGTACACTT
>NC_068981.1:98791184-98795446 GCF_001194135.2 Octopus bimaculoides | reverse complement strand
TTATATGATACGTTGGCCGCAATTGCTAGCGACATTATGTAGTCACCTGACTGTATAGAGCTACCTTCATTGACTTTTTAGTGGTGGAGTTGGTCATGTGAGGCGGAGGAGGAGGAGGAGGAGGTGGTGGTGGTGATGGTGATGGTGATGGTGATGGTGGTGGTGGTCATGTAGCAGATAGTATGTGGCAGTTTGAAGAAAGGATGGATGTATCACACATTAACGTATCTATTCAGTCTCAATACGTTCTGGTAGATTCGAACGTGCATATCCGATCGTTGTTACTCATCATCGAAGAAAATCTCCCTTTAAGCGACTATGGCTTTTTCGTAGCACACGTGATTCCCGGTGAACACACGTCACCTAAAGGGAGGGTGGGGTGCTCTCCGACAATAGAAAGCAACAGTGATCGGATATTCAACGTTCGAATCTGTCAGAACGTATTGAGAATGAATAGATACGTTAGTGTCTGAATTCTAGGTGTTCTACGTACACCCTCATGAATTATTTATCATAGAGTTAAGATAACAATTGGTGTGTATGTGTCAAAAAGTCATTCAGATGTTTGTAGACGTAGGTGGAATTGAAATTAGGTGGAATAGCAACAGCTGATTCATAAAATTAAAAACGAAAGCCATTTTAGTGTTTGTGGGTGTATAGACTTGCGCGTGGATAATGTGTCCATGTGATATGTGAATGGGTGAGTGTTATATTTATTATACCTGGTGTGTTGTGTTGCTGCTGTTAGTTTGTATGCAGTTTTTGAGGAGGTGGTGGTGGTGGTCGTCGTCGTCGCTATTTTTGTTTTGTTCCAGACCAGCACCGATCGATCATAACCACGATGAAAGGCATTTGAGCTGGGACCATCCCATCTTTTTTTCCTTTGAGCAGGAATCTCAGCTCCACATTATCCAACATGACCTTTCCTATGACAGTAAAGCGTGATTCGAGGAAGATTTACCAGGTATTTCCTGCTGGCCAGGTGACCATGTAGGCAGAGGCAGTCATTTTCGAGAATGAGACATGGTTCATAATCAGGCAGGCCGCACTACTAAAAAATTCAAGATAAATTTTCGTGTTAGGTCCTCCATTCAGAAAGTTCCGCGGGCTACAGGTTGCCATAACAGACGCTTCTTCGTTGGCTCATTTTGGTATTTAGTAATTGAGACGTGTGAACAGCTGATGTTGTCCCAAAGCAAGCTCTCACTGATGGAGCCTATGATCAAAATTGATGAGCAATCTGTATCTAAGACTATATTATTGAACATATCCATCTTCCTTGTGACCCTGAGGTATGATTTAAGGGGTATTTGGCTGTTATTTCTAACAAGGTGAGTTCCGTCGCTGATTTTTGTGTATGTAGCGTACGTGTATGTATGTAGTGCACGTGTATGTATGTGCGTGTGTGCGCATGTGCATGTGTGAGTGTATAAACTATGTGCGAAATAGTAATTGTGAATTAGTGTTGTTGTTTAATCCTATGTCACACCTAACCAAGTATATGTATAGTCAAAGGAATTCCATCCGTGACCATCCTGTCTTTCTCCTATTTGCACATTATCCAATAAGTCCTTTTTAAAGACGCTTGGTGCGTGATTTTTTTCCAGCACGTCGAGCAACTGCGTAGAGGCTGAGGGTAATGTTTCTAGGTGTATGTGATGTATTTGTGTTCGCGGGGAGGTGTATAGTGTGTGTGTGTGTGTGTGTGCGCGCGCGCTTTGGGTGGGTATGTCATGGATAACATCATTGATGCATTTATATGTTGTCTGAGAGAGTGTGTGTATGCGTATGTGTGTGGATATGTATGTATATACAACATGAGAGTGGTGCATCTCTGGTGAGTGTTGTAATTAGGTGACGGTAAAGAGCCCATTCAGTCATGAATGACCATGCGATTGCACCTAGAAAGTTACCCCACTCCGGGGCATAAGTCCGCGCAGGGTTGTGTATGGAAAACCAGCAGTCGCCCATGCATACCAGCCTCCCCTCTCCAATGCCATCGACGTTATCCAAGGGAAAGGCAAAAAGCTGATAAAACTCGGCACCAGGGACGTCGCAACTCATTTCACCAGCTGAGTGAACTGGAGCAACTTGAAATAAAGTATCTTGCTCAAGAGCACTACACACAGCCCGGTCCGGGAATCGAACTCACTACCTTATGATTGTGAGCTTGACACTCTAACCACTGAGCCATGCGCCTTGGGTGTTGTAATTATACATGTTGTTGTTGTTATTGTCTAATCTCATGTCAGCTTTGATTGAGAAGACTTAAATGATCAAAACCATTTCAACATTGATCCTACCATCTTTTTGCATACACGGAGGAGTGAGATCTTGCTAAATTTCTTCCAACCTCTTGAAGCATATCAAATTTTCACCAGATTATTTTCAAAAAATGTAGGTTTTTGCTTGCTGATGACGAAAATCGCATTCGTATGTATATATATATGTGTGTGTGTGTGTGTGTGTGTGTGTGTGTGTGTGTGTGTGTGCGTGTGTGTGTATCTTGGAAGGCCTATTTTACAGCATCGTCGGAATTAAATTTTTTTCCTGTCAAGAAGTTATCTGGAAGAAATGGTAGTCAGTGGGGACAAGATCAGATGAGTATGGTGAATGTTGGAGAACTTCCAACTCCAACTACTGTAGTTACGCCAATGTCATTTTTGCGATGTGTGGTCTGGCGTTGTCTTGCAATGATATAGGAGTGGATCTGTCGACTAATCTTGGCTGTTTTTTTTTTTTTTGTAAGTTTCTGCATCATTTGATCCAGTTGGCTTGAGTATACTTCGGCCGTGATTGATGAGCCAGGTTTAATGAAATCATAATGGATCACACCTGTGCCATCCACAAAACACACACCATCAGCTTCTTTTGATGAATTTTGCTTTTTGGACTGTGTTTTGGTGGCTCGTCTTTGTCCACCCATTGTGTTGAACGTTTACAGTTGTCGTATTGGATCCATTTCTCATCACATGTTATAATTCGATTCAAAAATTATTCATTTTTTATGACAAGAAAGTAGCATAATGCAGGGTTCCAAACGTATCAGTTTCTGATTTTCATTGTGTTCATGTGGAGCCCAGTTATCCAACTTTTTCACTTTACCGAGTTGAACTAAGTGAGTCAATATTGTTTGCTTGCTAACACCAAACAACAACGATAATTCACGGGCACTTTGAGAGAAGGATCTGACTCGATGGTGGCTTTCAGTTCGTCATTATCCATCTTTGTTTCTGGTCGACCGCGTTGCTCATTTGTGAGGTCAAAGTTACCAGAACGAAATTTTGTAAGCCAATTTGATACTGTCTGCTGTGTAATAACATTAGAATGAAATAGTCCATTAATATTCCGAGCTGCCTGTGATGCTGTATTTCCAAGAAAGAACTCATATTTCAAAACTGTACGAATTTCCGACTTATCCATCTCAAAACAAAAATAGCAAAAATCGATTTAAAAATACTTTATAAAGTGCAAAATGAGTTAGAATAAAGAAATAGATGTGTCAGCTTTCTAACAAAAAATAAAGATTTTCAAAATATAATGAGCAACTGTCAAAGTTTACCATATACCTTACTACAAATTTCATACTTGACTTAATACGTATGTATGTATGTATGTATGTATGTATGTATGTACGTACAGGCGCAGGAATGGCTGTGTGCTAAGTAGCTTGCTTACCAACCACATGGTTCCGGGTTCAGTCCCACTGCGTGGCACCTTGGGCAAGTGTCTTCTACTATAGCCTCGGGCCGACCAATGCCTTGTGAGTGGATTTGGTAGGCGGAAACTAAAAGAAGCCCGTCGTATATATGTATATAAATATATATATATGTGTGTGTGTGTTTGTGTGTCTGTGTTTGTCCCTCCACCATCGCTTGACAACCGATGCTGGTGTGTTTACGTCCCCGTAACTTAGCGGTTCGACAAAAGAGACAGATAGAATAAGTACTAGGCTTACAAAGAATAAGTCCTGGAGTCGACTTGTTCGACTAAAGGCGGTGTTCCAGCATGGCCGCAGTCAAATGATTGAAACAGGTAAAGAGTAAAAAAAAAAGATTATACATACATACATACGTATGATAGATAGATAGATAGATAGATAGATAGATAGATAGATAGATAGATAGATAGATAGATAGATAGATAGATAGATAGATAGATATGTGTGTGTGCATTATGTATTTATGAATGCATACATGATGGTGTGTGCAAGCGAGCGAGCACGCGCGCGTATGTGTATATGTCAGGCGTTTCTCTTTCCA
>NC_068981.1:98785269-98786174 GCF_001194135.2 Octopus bimaculoides | reverse complement strand
AGAGAGTCTACAAATGTCACAAGTTGTTGAAACATATATATATACGAGATGTGTTGCCGAAGTTTTGAGATTTTGGTAGGGAAAGGCAGTTATAACTATCCTAAATTATTGTAATTTTAGTATATCATTACTATACATCTAATAAGCTGACCTGCCAACATTTATTATTCCTGATTGAAAGAGACGGTTGTAGCAGTCTTTGAACACACCCTACTGAACACTGCTTGTCGCAGCTAACTAGTTTGAAGAATGCAGTCAGAACTCCAAGATAATTTGGAAGCTACCTTTGCAATAAAGTATTTTTTTATGTTAAACTAAGGAAAAATGGTTCAGAAATTTATGAAATTCTCCAGACTGCTTATAGATTAACTTGTATGAATTGAGCATCTGTTTTTGGCTGGTACAAGAAGCCAGGCAAAATTATGATCCCCTTTTCAACAACAAGGGCATCATCTACATCCTCTAGGTTCCCTCTAGTCAAACGGTCAACATAGAGTATTTTGTGGAGGTTTTGAGGAAGTTCAGAAAGTAATTTTGCAAAACGGTCAGAACACCAGGACCAGGACAACGCACGAGTTCGCAGTTCCATCCTGGTAACCAACTACTTGACGGAGATGGGCATCAAAACTGTCCTCCACACTCCTTATAGTCCAGACTTTGCCTTCTGTTACTTTTGGTTGTTTCACGAGCTGACGAAAGTGAAGAAGATTGTAACAAGAGTCCCAAACACCTTCAGTTTGGAAGACTTCCATGGGGCCTCCACGAAGTGGCTGGAACATTACAACAAGTACATTGAAGTCAGAGGATCCTACTGTGAAGGAGGTTAGAGTTCTTTACTTCTTTCAAATTAATAAATCTCTCTCCTGGAAACGTCTCAAAGCTCCTGGAATGCATCTTGTATATAT
>NC_068981.1:98781765-98785203 GCF_001194135.2 Octopus bimaculoides | reverse complement strand
GGCTTTCGTTAACATGGAGAAAGTCTTTGACCGGGTCCCTGAGCCCTTATCTGGTGGTCAGTGCAGAAATTAGAGATAGATGAATAGTTAATGAGAGCTGTGCAAGTCATGTACAGGGATGCTGTCAGTAAGATGAGGGTTGGCAACGAGTACAGTGAAGAATTCCGGGTAGGGGTAGGGGTCCACCAAAGAAAGTCTTAATAAGCTGGAAGGCAGACAAACCACAAATCCCTTCAGGTGGATGGCCCTGCTTGATCTGTAGAAAAGGCATAGGTAGAAACTCTGTAAGATGTACCCAGTGTAAGCTATGGACACATAAGAGGTGCAGCAATATCAAAGGAAGGCTAACTGGGAAGATAGTTTTTGTATGTGGCAAATGCTCAGGAGCAATAAATTCTGTAAATGTGCAGAAAACAACTTCTGCCACATTCCAGGGAGAAAAATTACAAGTAGTTGGTAGCTTCCATTACCTAGGTGACCTAGTCAGTAGCGGGGGTGGATGCTCTGAAAGTGTAGCTGCTAGAATAAGAATAGCCTGGGCAAAGTCCAGAGAACTCCTACCTCTGCTGGTGACAAAGGGCCTCTCGCTCAGAGTAAAAAGTAGACTGTATGACGCATGTGTATGCACAGCCATGCTACATGGCAGTGAAACATGGCCCGTGACTGCTGAGGACATGCGTAATCTTGTAAGTAATGAAGCCAGAATGCTCCGCTAGATTTGTAATGTAAGTGTGCATACACGACAGAGTGTAAGCGCCCTGAGAGAAAAGCTGGACTTAAAAAGCATCAGATGTGGTGTGCAAGAGAGACGACTGCGCTGGTATGGTCATGTGTTGCGAATGGATGAGGACACCTGTGTGAAAAAGTGTCACACCCTAGCAGTTGAGGGAATCTGTGGAAGAGGTAGACCCAGGAAGACCTGGGGTGAGGTGGTGAAGCACGACCTTCGAACAGAGGCTATAACTAGTGACCGAGACCTTTGGATGTATGTTGTGCTAGAGAAGACCCGACAAGCCAAGTGAGACGATAACCCATGGCCTATACCAGTAGTGTATGACCAGCCCACTTATGAGTAACCTTCATTCATTGGACAATAAATTTTGCTTGCGAAGGCCTGTTGAGGCAAGTGAGATCAAAATCGCTGACGTGGCCGATGACAGTACCGCCTGATTGGCACTCGTTCCAGTGGAACGGTAAAAGTACATCCGAGCGTGACCGTTGCCAGGGCCACTGACTAGCTCCCGTGCCGGTGGCACGTAAAAGGCACCATTCGAGCGTGATCGTTGCAAGCGTCGCCTTATTGGCACATATGCCGGTGGCACATGAAAAACAACATTCGAGCGTGTTCGTTGCCAGTGCCGCCGGACTGGCTCCAATGAAGGTGGCACGTAAAAAACACCTTTTGAGCGTGGTCGTTGTCAGTACCACCTGACTGGCCCTCGTGCCAGTGGCACGTAAAAGCATCCACATTAAATTCCATAAATACCCAAATAGGCATAATGAATTTTTACGAAAGCTAACTACTAAAATAAAAGAAATACGTAATTTAGAAGGAATCATAGTCCCATCGGATAAAGCGGGAAACTTATATAAATTAGATATTAAATTATGCGATAAACTGTTGGAGAAAGAAAGAAATAAAAAGTATAAAATAGTCCCGGATAATACCCTTTATAACATAAATAAGGCCTCTAAATTAATCATGGTGAGATACGAGTTAGATAATAAAGCGGAACCATATGAAGCCATGCACCCTAGGATTTTGATATTGCTGTTGATGTTGATGTTTATGTACTTGACTCAATAGGTCTCCTCAAGCACGGCATGTCACCCTACGATCCAAGATACTTTTGAGTGGGCTGGTTAGGCGACACTGGTGTACGTTACAGCTGTGGACTCACTTTATTTTCCGGGTCTTCTCAGTCACAGCATACCTCTAGAGGTCTCAGTATTTTGTCATTGCCTCTGCGAGGCCCAGCGTTCGAAGGTCATGCTTCACTACCTCATCCCATGTCTTCCTGGGTCTCCCTCTACCCCGGATTCCTTCCACTGTTTGGGAGTGGCACTTCTTCACACAGCTCTCCTCGTCCATCCGCAGTACATGACCATACCAGCACAAACGTCTCTCTTGCATGCCACATCCGATGCCTCTTATGTCTGACATTTCTCTCAGGGCGCTTACAGTTTGTCATGGGTGCACACTGACATTACACATCCAGCGGAACATGCTAGCTTTATTTCTTTCGAGCCTACGCTTGTCTTCAGCAGTCACAGCCCATGTTTCACTGCCATGAAGCATGGTAGTTCGCACACATGCATCATACATTCTACCTTTCACTCTGAGTGAGAGGCACTTTGTCACAAGTAGAGGTAGAAGCTTTCTGAACTTTTCCCAGGTTATTCTTATTCTAGTGGTAACACTCTCTGAGGATCCAACCCCACTATAGACTTGGTCACCTAGGTAGCGGAAGCTATCAACTACTTTCAATTTCTTCCACTAGCAAGTGATGGAGTCTCTTTTCTGAGCATCTGTGGTGTTTATTGCCCTTGTGCATCTGCTGCCCGTGAAAGCTATCTTCCCGGTTAATCTTCCTTTGATGTTGATGCACCTCTTATGTGTCCATAGCTTACACTGGGTACATCTTATGGAATTTCTACCTACACCTTTTTTACAGATCGAGCAGAGCAATCTACCTGAAGGGGTGTGTGATGTGTTCGCCTTCCTACTTACTAGAACTTTGGTCTTTGCAACATTGACTCTAAGCCCCTTCAATTCTAAACTTTGCTTCCACAATTGAAGTTTCTTCTCTAGTTCTGGTAGTGATTCTGCTATGAGGGCCAGGTCGTCAGCATAGAGGAGTTCCTAGGGCCAGGTCATCAGCATAGAGGAGTTCTCTGCTATTGCCTGGAAGACTATGATGAATAAGAAGGGGCTGACGGCTGATCCTTGGTGGACCCCTACTTCTACCCGGAATTCTCCACTATACTCATTTCCAATCCTAAACCTACTAACGGCATCTCTGTATAGGGCCTGTACAGCCCTTACTAAACATTCGTCAAACCCCAGTTTCCGCATCGCCCACCAAATAAGGGATCAGGGGACCCTGTCAAAGGCTTTCTCCAAGTCCACAAAAGCCAAATATAGGGGTTTATCTCTGGCTATGTATTTCTCCTGTAGTTGCCGTACCAGAAATATAGCATCAGTGGTGCTTTTCCCTGGCACGAATCCAAACAGCATCTCATCTAGACTGACTCTCTCCCTAATTAGTTGGGCTATGACCCTTTCTGTGACGTTCGCCACCTGATCCAGCAGTTTGATACCTCTGTAACTATTTCTATCTAAAGCATCGCCTTTACCTTTGTAGCAGTTGACTATGGTGCTGCTACCTGGTTTACAATACGGGTTTACTACCTGGTTTACAATACGGGTTTACTACC
>NC_068981.1:98781006-98781755 GCF_001194135.2 Octopus bimaculoides | reverse complement strand
TACCTGGTTTACAATACGGGTTTACTACCTGGTTTACAATACGGGTTTACTACCTGGTTTACAATACGGGTGACTAGGCCATAGCCCACACCACCAGATGTTTTAAGCACCTCAGTGGTGATTCCTGATGGGCTAGGGGCTTTTCCTAGCTTCATACCTTTAATTGCTTTTTTTTAGTAGTGTTCTGCCTTTCAGATAGCTTGTCCCTCTACTGGATCGACATTCGGCAGGCTCTCCTCCTCCCTTTCATTCTCCACATTCAGTAGTCTTTCATAATGGCTCCTCCAAGCCTCTTTCTTTTCCGGATCATTAAAAGCAAGTGCACCATCATCTATGTGGACACATTTCTCTCCTGTGACATCACAATTTTCTCCCACACACTGTCTTGCAACCAGGAATACTTCAGTTCTTTGGTCCTCACATCGCTGGATATTGGCAAACTTCTTTTCTGCTTCGGCCTTAGCTATGTATACCAGTAGCCCAGCCTCCCTTTTGGCTATCTGGTACGGTTCCCTGCTACCCCAACCCTTCCAGGCTTTCCAAGCCTGTTACTTTGCTTTGATGGCTTTGTCTACCGTATTATTCCACCACCACGTTACTCTAGGTCTGGAAGGGACTTTGCACCATCCGCAGACTTGGTCTGTGGTACTCAGTAAGCTGTCCCGTAAGAATTTCCACCCACCTTCTATGTCCAATGACGTATATATGTACGTATGTATATATATATATATATATATATATATATATAT
>NC_068981.1:98759739-98774748 GCF_001194135.2 Octopus bimaculoides | reverse complement strand
ATATATATATATATATATATATATATATATATATATATATATATACACACACACACACACATATATATATAGATACAGATATAAATATGACCCTCTCCGTGACTTTTGTTACCTGATCTAACAACTTGATGCCTCTGTAATTATTCGTATCTAAAGTGTCACCTTTACCCTTGTAGCTGTTGAGTATGGTACTGCTACACCAGTCATTGGGTATGACTCCTTCATGTATCACCTGATGGACTATATGGGTGACTAGGCTATAGCCGACACTGCCAGATATTTTGAGCATCTCTACAGTGATTCCTGATGGGCCAGGGAGCTTTCCCTGTCTTCATACTCTTGATTGCTTTATCTACCAAGATACTGTCAATTAGGATAGCTGATATATATACACATATATATCAGGTCATCCCATAAGTTCTGTCCGAATTTTGAATAAAGAAAACAAGTGATCAAATGTTATATTTAATTGAAATTTAATCATCAATGTACTTTCCCTGATTATCTATGACTTCCTTCCATCTATTTACAAGCTTTTTATTCCCATCAATGTAAAACTCTTTTGGTTTCAAAGCAAAGAACTCTGAAATGTCAGTTTTGACCTCCTGGCTTGCGAAAGTTATGTCCCCCAAATGATTCTGTAAACTACGAAAGAAATGGTAGTCTGAAGGAGCAAGGTCGGGAGAATAAGGTGAATGAGGAATTTTTTCCCAACCAAGCTCTTCGATCTTCTGTGATGTGATCTTTGCAGTGTGGGGTCACACATTGTCCTGATGAAACATCACTCTTTTTCGATCAACTAAAGCAGGGTTTTTTTTTCTTCAAAGCTTGGTTCAAACACTCTAATTGCTGACAGTAGACTTGAGCATTGATTGTTGCATTAGGTGGTAATTTTTTGTACTCATAAAACATTTGTGCCTCAAATGCTCTTTGGGTACTTATAGTAACTCAAAGCTCTTCAGTGAGTGTTTGAGTATATCCTCGAAGCACTTTTCTGCCACCTTGCTTGTGCTTGCTTTCTGCCAATTCACTGTAAGATAGTCTCTTGGGAAGTTGTGTATCAGGCATTTGAATAAAGTGGCTTACTCTGACTTGTATTCTCCTCAGCAATGTGTTAAGTGCTTGACAGATCAGCTTGAGAGAGGACCTCTGTGTTTGGGACCTTGTCTTGCCTAGTGACTTCGTTTCACCAGATACTGTTATCCTATCAGCTTTGAAAAATCTATAGCTAACAAAACAAAGGCACTTTGTAAGCTTATAAGCCTTACCATTAATAAAGATATATAAACACACATATAAATATATACATATATACACTCATGTATGTATACACACACACACACATAAAATAAATCCTTTATATAAGCATATGAACAATTAACTCTTTAGCATTCAGCTTACTTTCTGAAATGTAATGGTTATTTATTCACATTATTCTTTTCTACTCTAGGCACAAGGCCTGAAATTTTTGGAAAGGGACCAGTTGATTAGATCGACCCCAGTACGCAACTGGTGCTTAATTTATCGACCCTGAAAGGATGAAAGGCAAAGTCGACCTTGGCAGAATTTGAACTCAGAACGTAAAGACAGGCGAAATACCACTAAGCATTTCGCCCGGCATGCTAACGTTTCTGCCAGCTCACCGCCTTTTATTTATTCACATTGTTTTGAATCAATCATGCATTATCTCATAGCTTCAAGATTTTCATGATGTGATTGCTGATTTTCAGTAGGTGTGAAAGACCAGATCTGACTGGTTTGAAGATAGAACAGGAAGAATATTTAGGTTGGATATGGCTAGTTTAAATACTAAAAGTTATTCACCATTCAGTAATAAAATTGCTGTGATCCCCGCTATCAAGAAGACACTGAAGTAAATAAACACAGTCAGGAGTCTTGTTGACAGGGGTTACAACATATTTTAGCAGTAGTAAGCTTGAACAGATAACCATGTAATCAATAGAAGTGATGGAGTAAACTTAATCTGAAAATTTCAAAATATTTTTAAGAGTCATCAGATATCATTTTAAGATCTTCTTCATCTTCTTTCGAAAATTGTTTCTCCAGATTCTCAGGAATAACCACTTTGCTAAGATCTTCATGTTCTTTTGCTGGTTCATCTCCAATGAGAATGTCAATAAGGTTTTGGATGGCTATGTCATTAGCTTTGTCAGTTTCCCATTTATGTAGTTCCCGCATGATAATATAAGTGTTCTTTTCTTTGATATAGGTCCGTCCAGCTTGTGTGGCACACAACTGAAAGAGAAGCATAAATATTAGTCCACATTATTCAAAGATGTTTGAGAAAAAAAGTTTAAGCTTTATTAATTGCCACTTGTATCCTCTGCTGGTCCCTGCTTGTTTCTGACAAAAAAACCACCTCTCTGCCCTCTCAAATAATCCCACGCCCCACTTAGTTACAAAGGTTTTTCCTTTCCTGCCTTTATCTCTTTTCTTGTTATTTCCTATCTTGCAAATCATTTGGCAACCCTACAAGTGCCAGTGGCATAAAAAAGCACCCAGTATACATTGTAAAGTGATTAGCATGAGGAAGAGCATCCAGCCATAGAAAGCATGTCAAAGCTGACACAGATCACAACGCAGCCTTGTGGCTCACTGGATCAGGTTAAACTGTTCAACCCAGGCCAACATGAAACACAGACTTTAAATGATGATGATGAATGGTGATGATTTTTCTTTTAACAAATTTATTTTCAAGTTTTAAATCATGGATAATTAGTTTCTTGAGGCATGGAAGCAAATGTTAAAATGATACTCACAGATATCATCTAATTTTAATCCATTAATACTAAGGCACAGACATAGCTATGTGGTTAAGACGTTTGCTTCTCAGCTGCATGGATTTGGGTTCAGTTCTGGAGTGCAACATCCTGGACAAGTGTATTTTACTATAGCTAAATAATGGTGTTGATTTAATTAAGTAATCTCTGCCAGAAAATGTGTGAACTTGCGTCAGTATTAGAAATCATTATTATTAACCCTAGGTGGTAAGCTGGCAGAATCATTAGCACACCAGGCAAAATGCTTAGCGGCATTTTGTCCATCATTGTGCTCTGAGTTCAAATTCCATCAAGGTCAACTTTGCCTTTCATCCTTTCAGGGTCAATAAATTAAGTACCAGTAAAACAGCGATGTAATCGATGTAAAACATCGACTAAATTGAGTACTAAAACAATAAATACCAGTAAAATATTGATGTAATCAACTAGTGCCCTCCCACAAAATTTCAGGCTTTATTATTAACCTTAGGTGGTAAGCTGGCAGAGTTGTTAGCATGTCAGACAAAATGCTAGATAATATTTCTTCCGGTTCATTACATTCCAAGTTCAAATTCCATCTTGTCCCTTTCCTTGTGCAAAAATTAGAAATAATTGTTATAATTAACCCTTTTGATACCAACCAGGCTGAGGCCACCCCTGACTCTATGATACAAACTTCCTAATTTTAAAATGATCCAAACAAAAACCTTCCATCAAAATTTCATGTTAGTTCATGTTTCAAACACCAGCTTAATAATGACAATATTATTTTACTAAATTATTCATCATTTTCAAAATTAATTGAAACAAAGGCAGTGTATTTCAACAGAAATATGGTAACAAAAGGGTGAATATACATATGCGCAGCGCTATTCGTGTGGCAAGTTTTCTACAGCCAGATGCCCTTCCTGCCGCCAACCCCCACCTGTTGCCAAGTGAGCTAAGCATAATAGGAGAGTAGTGGATGACTTAATCAGAAGAGCAACAAAACTTTTTTTTTGAAGCCTGGTACTTATTCTATCAAACCCCTTTGCCAAACCACTAAGTTACAGGGATGAAAACACACCAAGACTGGTTGTCAAGCAGCTTAATAATGACAACATTATTTTACTAAATTATTCCTTATTTTCAAAACTGAAAGACATACACACAAACACATACATACAATGGGCTTCTTTCAGTTTCCATGTACCAAATCCACTCACATGGTTTTGGTCAGCCCGAGGCTATAGTAGAAGACACTAGCCCAATGTGCCACACAATGGAACTGAACCCAGAACCATGTGACTGGGAAGCAAGCTTCTTACCACACAGCCACACCTGTACCTATAATCATTTTTCACATTATTTTTATTTTTCTTCTCAAAATTATTTTCACTTTTTTTTAATTCATGGCACCACCACTAGCCAACTGTAGAACTTTGAAGAATTTTATTTCAAATTATGTTCTACTTTCTTTGTAATTTGTTATCATTTGTTTTTGTTTTCTTGTTTTTCTTCCTCCTGCTAAACCATCTCCAAAAGACTAATTAACCAAACTGTACCAACAATGTTGTCCCTTCTGTTTTTTGGGGTTTTTTTTAATATTTCCCATTAAAATAACTGTAAAAGACTTCTTCATCATCACCCCAACTCCTCCAAATCTCTCATTCTCTTTCTCTAAATGTCTCTTTTCATCAGGAAGCAGAGAATAAAGGAAATGCCAACTTCATGTTTTCTTGGTATTTTCCAACTAAATTTTTTTGCATAATTCCAAAGTAAACATTACATTTAATGCCAAAAGTTAGATACATATATACACACATTCACGCATGCACACACATTTTCTTTCCCTCACTCTAATGTACAATAAAACTTATGTGTGTGTACACACACACACACACACACACACACATATATATATATATCATATATATACATACATGTGTGTGTAAATCATGTGCATGTGTGTGTATATATACACACATATACATATATATACACATATACATGTATATATACATACATACATGTATGTAAATATATATACATACACATACACACACACACACATGCATACATACATACATACATACATATATATATATATATATATATATATATATATATATATATATATATATCAATGAAAAATATTTCAATACAAATGTATTAATTTCCAGCAAAAATATCGGTGCCTTGTTGTACCACTCTTTTGAATTTATATATATATATATATATATATACATACACATGGTATACACACACACTTATTTTAACTTAAATCACGTAAGTGAAAAATTAAAACAATTTATTTAATAACAGTTTCAGATGTTGGCACAAGGTCAGCAAGTTCACAGAAGTGGGTACGTCAATTACATCAACTCCAGTAGTCAAATGGCACTTATTTTTTATCAACCCTGAAAAGATGACAGGCAAAACTGACCTCAGCAGAATTTGAACTCAGAACATAAAGATGGACAAAGTGCCACTCAGCATTTTTGCCCAGCATACTAACAATTCTGCCAGCTCGCTACCTTAACAAATAATAAAAACAATAATAACACAAATAAAAACATTAATAAAGAATATTTTTTAAAGCCTTGGTATAAAGCCTGCAAATTTGTAAAAATTGGGGCTAAAGCAGACCCTCCATCGACCCAGTTGTCCAAATCTTGCAATATACATGTATGTTACTGAGTATTCTATAGACATGTGTACGCTGATCATAGGTGTCAGACCAAACCAGTATGCCACAATATGGTAAGGCTGAGTCTTTGAATTACAGGCTGTGTATAGGGACAGGCATGGCTGTATTTGTTAAGAAGTTCACTTCCCAAGCAGGACACATGCTTCTCTACATTTAGCTGTAGAACATAAATGGCAGTTTATTATTGAATGTTGCTTGCACTGAACTAACATCTTTCTCTCTAAGAGTAGATTTACCATTTACTTAATACCATAATGCTACAGCTAATAATAAATCATCAACACTCATTCAGAGGTAGAAAACACTCTGGAAATCTATGCTGCTTAGAGTTTAGTTACTATTAATATATTTTTATAGATGTAAGCATCAAAAAGCTATTTAAAAAAGTTTGTTCATCAGGATGACATCTCTGGGTAATTTTTTCAGAGTTATTTTTTGATATGCTAATTTTCATGTGTAATTGTACATCCACTTAGAGATTCAGTTATTACTTTGGTAAGCATGGTGAAGTCTGTGCTTTGCTGAAGAGGTCTAATAACATCAAAACATTCCAAACTTATCTCCCCTACTAGCCAAAATAATTAAAACAATATTCAACATTGAGTTTATGTTACCTTTTTCACTGCAAAATTATTTTTAATTAACTATTTTTTTATGTTCTCTACATCAAATGATACCACTATTATTATTTTTTTCATTTTTGTAATATAGCTGACATCTCTGAGTAATTTTCCAGTGAATATACTGTTTAAATAATGCAAAAACTTCTGTTCTTCAATTTTGTACAGTTTAGGTAAGATTTGTTTTATGACCTCTTAAACTTAAATCATCCATTCTAACCTCGTCTAACTTCTAGTGAACTCTTGAAGTTGCTATATATGCTGTCTCTCCTACATTGTTCAGTTATCTATCCATGTAGGATCAGTGGATTGAGTTTTTACTTTTATATCATTGTTATCATTTGCCACATTCCTCTTTAAATATCTAATTTACATAAAATTAGGAATCATATCATGGGCCCTGATAAATACACATTTATCTTAGCTTAATGGAAAAGACACTGAACAAAACTCAACTAACAAACAACCACTGCCAACACCCAGCCAAACCTAATGCTATATCATTTCAGTCTTTCTTGCAAATCCTCTAAAATCTCTTTCTTTACTACAACTATAAGGGCCTAGTGAAGGTATGTGGCCTAGTGGTTAGGGTGTTACACTCACAATCATAACATTGAGGTTTCAATTCCTGAAATGAGCGTATGCTATGTTTTTGAGCAAAACATTTTATTTCATGCTGCTCCAGTCCACTAAGATGTAAATGATTTCCAGCAATACCTGAGAAGTTAACTTTATGACAGACTGGCATCCCATCCAGGGAGGGAGGGGGGCTGTAATCTCAGTCACTTATACACCACAGAAACTAAGTTAAACTCCAACCTTATGAATTTTAGGACTTATGACAGGCTTTCTGTCCACATCTAAGTATAACAGCCTCAATGCATGTGTTCTGGTGGCTCTATATATGCCCATTACTTCCTACTGCATCTCGTTCTTCAGTTAAATTTCAAATCATGTTACTTTGATTCCTTCCTTTCAAACTTCAACCTTCTTGAGCAATGATTCTCAACCATTTTTTTTTTGCCTATTTTACTCTCCTGGACCTCCATAGCCATTCAATGTATACAAAAAAAGATCCCACAGTATTTTTATAATTAAATGTTATTACAAATTGTACTGAAAAATTATTTTGATATTTTGTTTATTGTGGAAGTATAAGCAATTCACTTCACTGCACAAACTTTAACAGCAAAATCTTATATGAACTTCCAAGAGCCACACAGACCCCAGCTGAGAACCACTGCTCTTGAGCAACACACCTCTACATTCTAGTGGAGGCGTGTGGCTTATTGATTAGGGTGTTGAACTCATGATCATAAGATTGTGGTTTCGGTTCCTGTACTGGGCACCACGTGCTTTTGAGCGAAACAATTCATTTAACATTGCTCCAGTCCACTCAGCTGGCAAAAATGAGTAATCCTGCAAGATCAGCGTCCTGTCCAGGTGGGGAATATATATGCCGTGAAACCGGCCCTTATGAATCAGTATGACTCGAGAAGGTAACTTAACCTCTTTTTTTTACCTCTATACAAGCCTTCTCTACATCTACCTATGAGCAAGCTGAACGTTAATCACACTAATCGTGTTACAGTTGTCTCCCTTTTAGGAGTTTTTTGAGACAGCTTTGAGCACTGCTCCTTTTATTAAACACTGACGGTAAAATGTTTCACTAAACAGCCATGGGTTGGATTTACTTCAAATATACAATAACTATGTAACAACAATAACTATATCTACATATAGTATTTGTTGTTGTTATTTATCCTCAGCTCAACTCTGAACAAGCTGAACTGGGATCAAAAACATTCTAGCTATGATAATCTTATCTTCTTTTTAAGGGCCTCTAAACCAGTGCTCCACAACCCTTTTTCACTTGTGGTACACTTACATTGTGGAGGCGCAATGGCCCAGTGGTTAGGGCAGTGGACTCGCGGTCATAGGATCGCGGTTTCGATTCCCAGACCAGGCGTTGTGAGTGTTTATCGAGCAAAAACACCTAAAGCTCCACGAGGCTCCAGCAGGGGATGGTGGCGAATCCTGCTGTACTCTTTCACCACAACTTTCTCTCACTCTTACTTCCTGTTTCTGTTGTGCCTGTAATTCAAAGGGTCAGCCTTGTCACACTGAATATCTCCGAGAACTACATTAAGGGTACACGTGTCTGTGGAGTGCTCAGCCAGTTGCATGTTAATTTCACGAGCAGGCTGTTCCGTAGATCGGATCAACTGGAACCCTCGACGTCGTAAGCGACGGAGTGCCAACAACAACAACAACAACACTTATATTCTTTTCAAAATTCAGGGTTCCCTTGAATTTAAAATATAACTAAAAGTATAGGGGAAAAAATTATATTCAGGTCACACTGTGGCACACTTAACATCATCTTGTGGCACATCAGTGTGCCATGGTATACCAGCTGCAGAGCACTAATCTAGACTAATCCATCTGTCATTTCCTTTTTAACATGGTGAGTTTGAATTAAGAGAGATTTTTCAGTTATTTCTTGCTGGATGATTGACCACATAGAGACACAATCACTGTTGTTTTTTGTTGCTATTTATTGTAGAAAACCCCAGTATGGGTTCTGATTGAGCTGGGATTAGCAATAGAAACAGCCAAACAAATACTTTATCTGACAGCTGTTGGTTAAAAAGCTCACTTTGCAGCCATGTGGTTTAAAATTCTGTCTCACTGCCTTGTACCTTGAGTAAATGTCTCCTACTGTAGCCCCAGGTCAACCAATGTTTTGGGAGAATATTTGGCAAATGGAAATTGTGTGGAAGCCCATTGTGTGCATGTGTGTGTGTACATATATATATATATATATATATATATATATATATATATATATATATATATATATATATATATCTTGTACTTGTTTCAGTCATTTGACTGTGGCCATGTTGGAGCACCACCTTGAAGAATTTTAGTTAAATTAACACGAGTACTTATTTTTTTTTAAAGCCTGACACTTATTCTATCGGTCTCTTTTCCCAAACTGCAAAGTTACAGTGAGTTAAACACACCAAAACCAGTTGTCAAGCCGTAAGGTGGAGGATAAACACAGATACACATATAAATATATGCATAAATATATGACAGGTTTCTTTCAATTTCCATCTACCAAATCCACTCACAAGGCTTTGGTCGGGCTCAGGCTATAGTAGAAGAAACTTGCCACACAGTGGGACTGAACCCGGAACCATATGGTTGGGAAACAAGCTTCTTACCACACAGCCACTCTTGCACCTATATTTTATGTGTGTGTGTCTTTGTGCTTGTTCCCCACACCACTACTAGACAACCAATGTTGGTTTGTTTACATCCTCGTAACTTAACAGTTTGGTGAAAGCGGCTGATAGAATAAATACCAGACTTAAAATAGATATGTATTGGAGTTAATTTGTTTGGCTGCATACTTTAAGGAGGTGTCCCAACATAGCCACAACCCAATGAATGAAGTAAGGAAAAATGAAATGTACCTTACGAAAGAGATGACAGAGAACTAAGCCATGTGGCACATTGCTGTACTCGAGAAGACCTGCCCACCACAACAGAACTGGGATTCTAACATCAAGGTGCCACATATAAAGCACTAGTGTGAGTGCTGGTGCCACCTAAAAAGCACTCGTGCTGGTGCCACATAAAAAGCACCCAGTACACTCTGTGAAGTGGTTGGCATTAGGAAGGGCATCCAGCTATAGAAACCAAACCAAAACAGACTATGGAACCTGGTGCAGCCCCCTAGCCTTACCAGTTCCTGTCAAGCCGTCCAATCCAAGCCAGCATGAAAAACAAGACCTTAAATGTTAATGATGATGATGTTGCTGCTGCTGCTGCTGCTAATGATGATGATACCATGACCAATGATCTCAACATGGGGTACATGCAACAGAGATTAGAAACCCACAAATAGGGACAAAGTAGAGATACAATATGTTGTTGTTGACACTCCGTCGCTTACGACGTCAAGGGTTCCAGTTGATCCAATCAACGGAACAGCCTGCTCGTGAAATTAACATGCAAGTGGCTGAGCACTCCACAGACACGTGTACCTTTAATGTAGTTCTCGGGGATATTCAGCGTGACACAGTGTGACAAAGCTGATCCTATTGAATTACAGGCACAACAGAAACAGGAAGTAAGAGTGAGAGAAAGTTGTGGTGGAAGAGTACAGCAGGGTTCGCCACCATCCCCTGCTGGAGCCTCGTGGAGCTTTAGGTGTTTTCGCTCGATAAACAATCACAACGCCTGGTCTGGGAATCGAAACCGCGATCCTTTGACCGCGAGCCCACTGCCCTAACCACTGAGCCATTGCGCCTCCACAGAGATACAATAATGGTAACAGAAACAGCAAAAGGACAGCATAAAGACGGCAATGGTAACATATTAAGGAGAGCAGTGGAGTGATATGAGACTGCATTGTAGACATATAAGAGACAATAAATGGAATCAGATATATTAGAGAAAGCAAGCAATTAAGTCAAACCTGAAAAACTGCATCGATCAATGTTCTTCGTATTTCTGGGTCAATTTCCCGAGTTTTGTCAGGTGAAAGGTACTGGAGATCCAGTGGTAAGCTGGCATTGTCTTCATCATCAAATTCTTCCGGACCAGCAAGAGGTAAGAGTAGATAAGGCAAAATGTCAACCATGTTACTTATTAACCAATCGTGGCAACCTGAAATGAGAATAAAATGTTGGCTTGCGACCTAAGATAAGGTTTACACAGAAATGGGACGGGACAAGATCAAATCCCTTGATGTTGAGCTCCAAAGACGCATTGATATAGAAAGAAGAAGACTAATAATATGTTGTACAATTGCCACAAATCAACCTGTACCAACATGGAAAATAGATTCTTTCATTGGTTCCAGCTATGCTGGGATATTGCCTTTAAGGGTTTTATCCATCCCAGTACTTTACCTGATACTTTTCTCGACTTTGGAAGTGGGCAAAAAGTGAAGTGAGTAATGTCGATAAGGCATAAAGGGAAGTAACTGATACAGAGCTCAAAACATCATCCCACCCTTATTTCTAGCAATGCTGGTGCTAACTAGTACCGATAGTCACTTTATTGACGTCTGTAGTTCTGCCTTTCGGTTGTAAATTGCAAATAAGCCATCTTTATTATTTACACACACAAACCCAACACAAACACACACACACATGCATACACATATATACACTGCACACACATACATGAACACACACACACACACACATACAATGGGAGTCTAGGAAAGACCCTCCAGAGGTCAATAACATTATTTATGTGAACATTTCTGGTGGTGGATAGTAGTCTCCAGGTTTTTCATATTAAAGGCTTGGGTCTCATTTAACATCCAATCAAAGCTCAAATATTGATCTGAGTACTGGTATAGCAAATACATTGTGGGCCACTGATGTTTTGCATGGAGAAAACACTGTGAGTCATGTTTTCATTCAACATTTTCATTGGTTATACTTACCTTGTCACAAATGACATTACAGGATATCTTTTGATCAATCCTCATAGGATATCAGATAAATAGTCTGACAATTAATAAAGATGTTATAATAGTGGCTTGTAATTTCCTTTGGTTTATAATTAGATATGAACAAATTCCACTGCTTTATCCTTTGGGATTGTCAAAACCAGATGAAGATTCTTCATATCATTCTGTATATAATCCTCAGGTTGTCTATAAAGAAGCTATGTGTCAGGTTAAATGTTTCTGATCTTGTAAGTCAATTATATACCCTTCACATTTCCTCAAACAAAAGTAATATGAGATTCATTGCAAGTCCAGACAGCATCATAGAGAGACTGTCTTCCTCAATTGCACCTGTGCAATACTTTATCTACCATAGATAACACAATCACTTCCTGTATTTAACTTACAGATGATGGCCAGAAGGAAACAAGATTGTTCTATAGTTTTAATTATGGGCTCTAGAAGTATATATGCATGTTTCTGCATGTATATGTCTGTGTATATGCGTATTCTTTTATTTGTTTCAGGCAATTGACTGTGGCCATGCTGGAGCACCGCCTTAAACGGTTTTAGTCAAAGAAATCGACCCTAGGACTTATTCTCTGTAAGCCTCGTACTTATTCTATTGGTCTCTTTTGCCAAACTGCTAAGTTATGGGGATATAAACATACCAACATCAGTTGTCAAGTAGTTATGCGAGACAAACACACACACACACATAAATAAACACATACATATATATGTGATGATGATGATGCTCTGTGTGTGTGGGGGGGGGGGCGTGCAACAAGCTTCTTTCAGTTTCCATCTACCAAATCCACTCACAAGTCTTTGGTCAGCATAAGGCTATAGTAAAAGACACTTGCCCAAGGTGCCTTGCAGTGGGACTGAACTCAGATTGCATTGTAACATTACTTTTTTATATAGTGGCATACAGCCATGATGACAATAATGACAAGAAACAAAATATAGTAACTTCATCCAACAAAAAAATGTAACTTACTTGTATCAAAGCAACAATTCTTTATAACACCAGCACAGCCTTTCCTTCTGATTGAGGATTTCTCAAAAGACAGGAACGGGATGAGTTTGGTAATCAGCTGCCTTTCTTTGTCAAGTAATATTCCACGAATTTGAGAAACTTGTGACAAGTTGCACAACACAAGAGATAAATGATGCAAACAACAGCCTTCTTTGTTATAATTTAGTTTAACCAAGGCTGAAACTATTTTCTCAACAACACTATTAATTTTGTCTTCAGGAAACCATTTAGTTATAATGGCAGCACATTGCTCAGTTCGGCTCACATTAGAAAGTAACATACACATCATGTCAGCAAGCCCAAATTCCCTGTCAGTAATTTTATCAAAAGCTTTCAATCCAAAGGCTTCAGCTTCTTGGAGTTTCAGGAACTTTTCAGCAATATCAGTATCAGCAAGAATGTTAATTAAAATAGTAATTGCTTGTTTTGAAACTTCATAATAAATATCTGCAGTTAACACCATTAAGTTTTTTAACGTTTCTGATTTTGACAAGACTTTTTTACCAACTTCATGTTCAGAGTATGAAACACCAACATCCAATGCCATTTTCTTTACTTCTAATGTAGCAGTAGGCAACAGACAGGGAAGAACTAATGAATTTAGTTCTTTCTCATCAATGTCAGCCATTTCGGAAAAGCTCTGAAAAAGAGAGAAAAAACAAGTATTTAAAAAAAAAAAAAGGTTATTTATTATCAGCTACAGCATCCTCATCATCACCATTTTTAATGTCCACTTTTGCATGCAAGCATGGCTCAGAGGAAAATTGACAAGGTATATTTTTCACAGCCCAATGCTTCTCCTGTCACCAACCCTCACCTGTTCCCAAGTAAGGTAACTTTTTCCCATAATCAGACATTTTTATGAAAGATTGAAAATGAAGGACACCACTGTATGACTGTGACATTCATTTACAATCATCACGTGATGTCAAACCAAGGGTGCACTAATTCATATACACACACAGATACATATAATTAATTATATATGTATATAAGTGCAGGTGTGGCTGTATGATAAGTTTGCTTCCCAACCACATGGCACTTTGAGCAAGTGTTTTCTGACCAAAGTCTTGTGAGTGGATTTGGTAGATGGAAATTGAAACAAGCCTGCCTTATATATGAGGTCTGATCAATAAGTATCCGCACTGTTGTCATAGTAACGAAGCTAAAGCACATAGAGTAAAGCCACTTGGCAAAGTTTGACCTTGAACTCTGCTATGCATGTGCACTAAGTTTTAACATTCTACCTCACTTTCACTGTTTATAGCACTGCTTGGAAGGAAGGTGTGTAGCATGTGATCGTTCCATTGACCATGATAGGGAAAGTTGTCATGGCTTTACCTGCTCAGAGGCCTACACAAAGTTGCAGAAAGTGTGTGGAGAGGAGTGTATGAACCTCACACAAGTGTATGTGCGATTCAGACGTTTCCAAGATAGCTAAAAAAATGTCGATATTAACAAACGTTCTGGGAGACCCGCAACCAGCAGAATTGAGAAAAACATTGCAGATGTATGTGCAGATGTGAGGGGAAAACACCATCTGTGAGTTATCGGAGGATGTGCAGATTAGTTACAGTTCAGTCTATTATCACTGAAGATTTAGGTAAGACACACGTGTCTGCCAAGTTTGTGCCAAAACTGCTTTTAGCTGACCAAAGAGACACTAGGGTTTCAGTTGCACAAGATCTCCTTGATTGTGTTGAGAACAATGTAAAACTTTTTGAAAACTTTGTGTAGGCCTCTAAGCAGGTATCACCAAGCTTTTGGCAAAATTTGATGCAGATTCTCTGCTCAACTTTCTCTGTCATGGTCAATGCGACGATTACACACTACACACCTTCCTTCCAAGCACTGCTGTAAACAGGAGAAGTGAGTTAGAATGTTAAAACTTAGTGCAGATGCACAGCAGAGTTCAATGTCAATCTATGTCAAGCAGCTTGACTCTGCCTGCTTTAGCTTCGTTACTATGGCAACAGTCTGGATAGTTATTGATCGGACCATGTGTATATATACTCTCTTTTTTACTCTTTTACTTGTTTCAGTCATTTGACTGCGGCCATGCTGGAGCACCACCTTTGTAGTTGAGAAATTCGACCCCAGGACTTATTCTTTGTAAGCCTAGTACTTATTCTATCGGTCTCTTTTTGCTGAACCGCTAAGTTATGGGGACGTAAACACACCAGCATCGTTTGTCAAGTGATGTTGGGAGGACAAACACAGACACACAAGCATATACATATATATCCATATATACGACGGGCTTCTTTCAGTTTCCGTCTACCAAATCCACTCACAAGGCTTTGGTCGGACCGAGGCTATAGTAGAAGACACTTGCCTAAGGTGCCACGCAGTGGGACTGAACCCAGAACCATGTGGTTCATAAGCAAGCTACTTACTAG
>NC_068981.1:98758125-98759337 GCF_001194135.2 Octopus bimaculoides | reverse complement strand
TTATTCTTTGGAAGCCTAGTACTTATTCTATCGGTCTCTTTTGCCGAACCGCTAAGTTACGGGGACGTAAACACACCAGCATCGTTTGTCAAGTGATGTTGGGAGGACAAACACAGACACACAAGCATATACATATATATCCATATATACGACGGGCTTCTTTCAGTTTCCGTCTACCAAATCCACTCACAAGGCTTTGGTCGGACCGAGGCTATAGTAGAAGACACTTGCCTAAGGTGCCACGCAGTGGGACTGAACCCAGAACCATGTGGTTCATAAGCAAGCTACTTACTAGACAGCCCACCATCATCATCATTTAATGTCCATGTTCCATGCTGGTATGCGTTGGACGGTTTCACAAGGATGCATTGAGTCAAGGACTGCAAAGATATAGGCACATCTTGGCATCTTGTATTTGAAGCACATCACAAATTAGCAAGTCTGCAAACTATCTAGCATCACATCAGCCCTTAAGAAGACCTTCTCACAACAAGGAAGAAAAGAAAAGACAGGTTACTCGGTCACAGCCATGATGTTATGATCATACTACAAAATCCAGATGCCCTTACAAAGATCACCCTTCAAGGAAGTGTGGCGGGGGGAAAGGAAATTAGAAGCCAAGATATGTCATGCAGCCACAACAGATGGAGAAGGTTAATGTCAGGCTAACGACACCATCAGAAGAGGGCTCAAGAAATAAGCAAGGAAAATAGCAAGAAAGGAGACAACTAATAAAGAGTTAAGTAGCGTTAAAAGCTACCTTAGTGTATATAACATTTACTGTAATACAATAAAATTTAACATGAAATATATAGGTTGTTATAGCAACATTAGCTGCACTTTATAATCTTTAGTTTTCTCAAGATAGTAAAAGATCTAACGTGTTGTAATATAAGTATCTCAGTGCAAGATTAGGTTACAGAAAATAGTTTATAGTTGACTCAATACAATGGCAGGGGAGATAACTCATCCAAGGTTCTGTTCACAATTCCTGGAAAAATATGTAAATAAAGCAATACAAATTAAATTGTCTGATTCAAAATTACAGTGGAATTTTTAAAGTCTTAACTCGCATCAGTGCACTAATGGTCGTACAATACTTTATCTGCTTTAACATTAATTACACCTTTTTCGTGTAATATATATATATATATATATATAAATGACCTATAAATTCCACACAGCCTTGGCTCTGTTGTCTTATTATATATA
>NC_068981.1:98757691-98758059 GCF_001194135.2 Octopus bimaculoides | reverse complement strand
ATATAATAATAATAATAATAATAAAATGAGACAACAAAGCCCAAGCTGTGTGGAATTTATAGGCCATTTATAAAGAGAAAGGTAGTCTTACAGCTGTTTCTGGGATATTAGGGATATCCCTTCATCAGAGACGATATGAGAGAGCTAACTAGAGGAAAACAGTAGAGTCCAATATAAGGAGTTATTTTGGAAAAGGATGGATGTAGGAAGTATAAAGGTAAATAAAAGAATAAAAATAGAAGTGAAAATATATGTAGGATGTTACAGTTGCAGTTCCATTATCCAAGGAAAGTGCTGTGTAGAATGGGTAGAAATGCTTCTTCACCATGGTATGTAGATTACGATAGTTCATATTTTGTTATTACAAA
>NC_068981.1:98756704-98757681 GCF_001194135.2 Octopus bimaculoides | reverse complement strand
AGTGCTGTGTAGAATGGGTAGAAATGCTTCTTCACCATGGTATGTAGATTACGATAGTTCATATTTTGTAATAACAAAATATGAACTATTGGAATCTATCCTTGGATAATGGAACAGCAACTGTAATATCCTACATATATTTTTACTTCTATTTTTATTCTTTTATTTCCCTTTATACTTCCTATATCCATCCTTTTCCAAAATAACTCCTTATATTAAACTCTACTTCCTTCTAGTTAACTCTCTCATATCATCTCTGATGAAGGGATATCGCTAACATCTCAGAAACAGCTGTAAGACTACCTTCCTCTTTATAAATGTCCTATAAATTCTACACAGCTTTGGCTTTATTGTCTCATTTTATTTAATACATACATGCTCACACAAGACCTGCATTAGACTCCTCACTCATATTATTATCAAACTGAGAGTCTAACTACGGTCCTCCTGTAGCACTTACATAGCCTTACCTGCCATCTTGGGTCTTCTGGATACCAATACCTCTCATATATATATATATGAGATATGCTGGGCTTGAGAAGACCCAACAGGCCAAGTGAGACCATAGCCCAAGGCCTATGCCAGTGGGTGTAACCAGCCCAATTATGAATACCCCTCATTCATTGGACAATAAACCTTGCTTGTAAAGACCTATTGAGGCAAGTGAAATCAAAATCAAAATTGCTGACTTGGCTGACGACAGTACCGCCTGATTAGCACTCGTGCCAGTCGAACGTTATAAGCACACCTGAATGATCCATTTGCGGTTAATAATAAACAATTATTAACTTCCTAGTCTCCATTTTCTTTTATATATGTGTGTGTATATATATATATATCGTTTGCAGAAATATATAAATCCGGAGGGACGGCCTCCCCCATTATAATATATATATATATATATATATATAGTGTGTGTGTGTGTGTGTGTGTGTGTGTGTAGCGTTTAATATGCCTATAACAGGCTTTCTTCCCTT
>NC_068981.1:98754669-98756424 GCF_001194135.2 Octopus bimaculoides | reverse complement strand
CTACAAAAATCCACGTTTTGGGCTACGGAGATTCCGAATCTGTAAAAAAAAAAACAAGGTAATTTTTCAGATTAACACTCGCATGATCTTCACTAGGGTGTTAGGGTTAGGGTTTTAGGGTCAGGGTTAGGGTTTAGGGTTAAGGTTACGGTTAGGGTTTAGGGTTTGGGTTAAGGAATTCTGTCACAAACCGTAACCGTAATCCTAACCCTAACCCTGACCCAGACCCTAACCCTAACACCCTAGCGAAGATCGTGCGGGTGTTAATCTGAAAAATTTCCAAAAACAATTGACAAAAATCGGCGTTTAAAAATTTCGATTTTCCCCCATCTCACGTCCGCCGTTTGCATTTTTATATTATAGGCTGCATTGCACAATATATCATTCTGTATTTTAAGGCTGTTATTTGATGGAGTTTTGGCCAATATTTTTACCAAAGTCGAGCGGCCACTTAGTTTGGTTTCTCAGTAAAAATTGTTCCTGTAGAATGAAATATTTGGGAAACACCTGACATGTGTACCTTGAACGGCTAAAAGCGTAAACAAGTACAGAGATCAGACATATTTCTCAATTAAAAAATATGAACCAATGAGGGACCCTTATGCAGTCGCTCAACCTGATGCAAATAGTAGCCAAATCACCTACAAACTGCACTGTTTTGGGAGATGACTATTCATTTGAAATCACCCATCAATGATTTTCAATCTTAGTCTTAAACGTCACGTGGTTTTGACTACAACATTCATTGTAAACAATAACACTATCACAATAATAACAAAAAGAAAAATGTTAAAGAAAAACTTATTAACAAGTGATCATAATATTGGATTAGTTTCTGTAATAATTCTTACCAGTTCGTTATCGTATCTGTTAATATTATATTATGTTGTGTAATGCAATAGAACACGAGCTCGTGTTTTATTTGAGTTGCCTAAAAATTTAGTCCGGCAAACTGAAGTAAGAGCCAACATATAGTGTCATTTTTTTCTTTCTTTCTTTCTTTTTCTGAGTAGTCGTAATTAATTTTAATTTTGCGATAAAAAATAAAAGTATATTTTTTAAACTTTAAATGTACTACAAATAATTTTTTAGATATACTAAATGTTTCTCATTACAAAAGTTTCGTTTCGCATGTTAAAAGTGTCTACTGCTTTCCATAATACAGTTTGTAAATTAGTTAATATTACGAATTAGTTATTTTGTTTTAATATAACAAGTACTTTAGAGAAAGTAATAGGCATCTATGCCAGTTAGATCTGCGGATGAGTTTAGGGGCTCGTTATTTTCCACTGAACATCTAGCAATTTCATTTTCCATCTAACAAATTTTGCTTTTTACTTTTTACATTAATTTTTTATAGAAGTTGGGACCAGATGTGATTTTATCGAAGACTATCTTACCGAATGTATACAGATTCAGCGGTTTAGTGACGAAACCTTTTTTTGCAATTTTTGGAACCAAGTTGTTATTAAAGTTTAATAGTGTTAAAGTTCAACTTTTTTTAATAAATTTCATTGCATTCTTTAGTTACCTTACCTTAGTTCTTATATCTAGTTGATTTGCTTCTCCCGTCTTATGGCTAAGATCAAGGTCTAAGCTAAGATCTAGCTGATTTGAATATTGTTTAATCTGAGATCAGAACTGATTTAGAAGTAATTCCAGCCTGAATCTGAGTTTCAGATCATGCAACCTCTCCCTAAACTTTCGGCTTTCTCTCTTTCTCTCTCTCTCTTTTTTTTTTTTTTTTTTTTTTTT
>NC_068981.1:98750823-98753617 GCF_001194135.2 Octopus bimaculoides | reverse complement strand
ATATATATATACGTGTGCGTCTGTGTTTGTCCCCTCACCATCATTTAACAACTGACGCTGGTGTGTTTATGTCCCCATAACTTAGCTGTTCAGCAAAAAAGATCAATAGAATAAGTACTAGGCTCCCAAAGAATAAGTCTTGGAGTCGATTACTTCAACTAAAACCCTTTAAGGTGATGCTCCAGCATGGCCACAGTCAAATGACTGAAACAAGTAAAAGAATAAAAGTATAATCCATATCAAACTCTGTAACTCCAGAACGTTGAGGCAACCACTTGACGTTTCCATTCTCATGTTAGTTAAGAAGACACAGATTTTGTTAACATGACTATTACATGATTATTTTCCAGTTGTGATGGGCCAGCCACAGATTGATATATACCAGTTAGAATGTCATAGATCCCAGTAGTATGTCTGTCCTGGTATGTTATTGTCATTACTATTTTTTATCCAGAGACCAACACAGAAAACACTATGTGCAATAGATAAAACTTCTGTTGTTTGTGAGTGTCGTTAATCATTTTTATATGCAGCACTAGAAAGATATTTTTGTTTTCCACCATCAAGTTGGTACACAGATGACACCTCAGGACAGTAACTTTGAGATTTCAATGATGTGATTGTTTATCTTTAGAATGATATTGTAGAATAGTGTGAGAAATAAGATCTGGTCAGCTTGAACATAAAATAATTAGAATATTTGAGCTAGATATGGGGAGTTTCAATACTAAAGGGTTATATAGATATGGGGAGTTTCAATACTAAAGGGTTATATAAATATGCATGTGTGTGCATACACACTTAGTAATGAAGTCAAACCAAATAGTGATATTTTGAAGTTGTTTAGCAGTCAGTTTACTCCATCAAATGTAATGCTTATTTATTCACATTGCTTTAAATTAATCATGTATTATCTTGTAGCCTTGCGATTTTGATGATATGATTGTTTATTCTTAGAATGACATTGTAGAGTAATTGTGAGAGGCTGGGTTTTGTCAGTTTGAACATAAAACAGGTAGGATATTTGGCTGGATGTGGACAGTTTAAATATCCTTTCAAAAATAATCTCATTTGGCATTATAAATCAAGTAGGACATTGTTATTTGAATAGAAACATGACTAATGATGTGTCATGTTTGCTATTTTAAAATCCAAATTAGTAAATATAACTATTTGAATAAAAATTATTTACAAAACTTTAACAAATGCTATATCTTGTTTTGTTGTTTCAGCATATATTTTCATCTCTTTATAAATGCTATTCTTACATATGATACATAGCAGAATCCTTAGCACACCAGACAAAATATTTAGTAACATTTCACCCATCTTTACATTGTGTGTTCAAATTCCACCAAAGTTGATATTGCCTTTCTCCTTTCAGGGTCAATGACCTGTTGAACATTGGAGTTGATGTAATCAACTAGCCACCACCATCCTAAATTTCAGGCTTTGTGCCTATAGTAGAAAGGATTATAAATTATTAACTTTCTATGACTAAGTACAAAATAGTTCACCTTTGACTTAGTGGAGCGCTAAGAGCACCGGTCCGGCTTCCGTGCTGGTGGCATGTAAATAGCACCATTTGAGCGCGATCGTTACCAACGTCGCCTTCCTGGCACTTGTGCTTGTGGCACGTGAAAAGACATTCGAGCGAGATCGTTGCCAGTACCGCTGGACTGGCTCCTGTGCAGGTGGCATGTAAAATACACCATTTCGAGCGTGGCCGTTGCCAGTACCGCCTGACTGGCCCTCGTGCCAGTGGCACATAAAAGCACCCACTACACTCTCGGAGTGGTTGGCTTTAGGAAGGGCATCCAGCTGTAGAAACTCTGCCAAATCAGATTGGAGCCTGATGTAGCCACCTAGTTCACCAGTCCTCAGTCAAATCGTTCAACCCATGCTAGCATGGAAAGCGGACGTTAAAAGATGATGATGATGATGTTACTATCATTTTCAATCTTTGAAAATGAATAATCACAAAATAAGTGTTAGCATTATTTAAATGAGAGAGCATTTGTAAAATACCGTTCAGTAAAAGAGAACACTGAACAACAAAAGATTAAAATCTGCTGATCTTGTGTTCTAGCCATAAACATTCCATCTTTCTAGGATCAATATAAATATCATCATCATTGTTTAATATCCTCCTTCCATGCTGGCATGGGGTGAACGGTTTGACAGGAGCATGCAGCAGACTTGTGTGTGTTTTAGCAGGGTTTTTGCAGCTGGGTGCCCTTCCTAACACCAACCACTCCGATCTTTCAATTTTTTAAGATTTTTAGGGCTAGCAAGTAGAGTTTTAGCTATTTCAGGGAGTAACAACTCTACCTATCATGAGTTCTGGGTTCAGCTGGCTCTAGTTGACAGCTTTGTACAGGCCTCAGAACTAGGTTTAAAGATCAAACTTTTAGTGGTAGGAAGGTGAATGAGGCAACAATGATTAATGACAGACTGTTAATTTGATAGTGCCATCAAAGATCACAAGACACTTGGTAACAATTTGTGAAAGACTGAGGTGCTGGCAAAATAAGTACTGTGCATTAATTACTGCAAACTTATGTACCAAAATAATGGTATCTACAGCTGCAGAAGTGGGTACCAGGGAACCATACAACTTTAAATGATATGGACATGAATTGGGACACAAGATGCCACGTAGAGGTTTCCTCATTGGTTTAAGGCTTTCGTGTTACCATGTCTGGTAAAAAAATGTTTTACATGATTACAATTATGGTTGTTTAGTTAGTCAAATATATATATATATATATATATATATATATATCATCATCGT
>NC_068981.1:98735417-98750043 GCF_001194135.2 Octopus bimaculoides | reverse complement strand
CATCATACAGTCTGCCTTTTACTCTGAGTGAGAGTCCCTTTGTCGCCAGCAGGGGTAAGAGCTCTCTAATCTTTGCCCAGGCTATTCTTATTCTAGCAGCTACACTTTCAGCGCACCCACCCCCACTACTAACTTGGTCGCCCAGATAGCGGAAGCTATCGACACACATATATACACACACACACATATATATATATATATATATATATATATATATATATATATTATGACACACACACACACATTATCCTGGGGGAGCCTTTATATAATCACTACCAACTTGTTAGACATGGCAGCCAAATCTTTCAGACCACACAACAGTTGTTCCCTGAAATGATACCCATTTTTAATATGGCTAAAAAAAAAAAATTTGGGGTAATATAATCCAAGATCAGAGCTGACCTGAAGGCTAAACAACAACATATAACAATGGTTACTTTCACACGCCAACAAATCATAGTGCATTCCACACTATTACTTTATTTTTTGTTTTATTAATAGATAAAAAGTAATTTGCTTAATTTTTAAACTGTGAGTTACAGTACTAGGTCAGGATTAAGGCTAATATTCAAACCATATCATATATAAAAATTATAAATCAATGAAATAAGATTAGTATAAAATAAACAATTGCAGCATGGAAGATGCATATCAGCCATTCAGTAACACACAAAGACTGTTGACTTTATTTAAACATTTATTATTTGTCATATGATCAATGTAATATAGTCGTGGCCAATACCGGTGTCACAAAACAGTCACCCGTGCCAATGACATGTAAAAGGCACCCTTTAAATATTGGGCTTCGTGATAAGTGACCAAGACCTTTGATGATATGCCATACTTGGGAAGACTCATGCCAAATGAAATTGTAGCTGTGGTCAATGTCAGTGTCACCTAACTGGCACAAAAAAACCATTGGAACCTGGTGCAATTCTCCAGCTTACCAGTTTCAGTCAAACCATCTAACCCATGCCAGCATGGAAAGCAGGTGTTAAATGATGATGATGATGGCATCAAAATTTCCATCACCTGCAACTGTGACCTGGTCACTGACAACAGTCACACCGTGTTTCCAAATGGCTAAAATGTCATCCACACTGCAATCATTTTAATTTTGACATATGGTCTCAGATCAAAACACTTCCCATGCAATGCATCTCCATAATAGTATAAAATAGAATTATGTAAATCTATTGGGAGCACTACAGTAACCAATATGATAAACAGGCATGTAAAACATACATCTGCATAAAATAGTGAAAACAAAAAAAAAACAACACAAAAAAAAATAATCAACACAATTGTGACAACTTCAATACATCATCTTTAATTTGACAGCTTAACACTGGAGCAAGAATTAACAGACTTGATTATATATATATATATGTCGGAAACAAGTTTTTCTGGTATCTAATTCGACTAGAGGTTTTTTTTTTTTCTTTTTCCTCAGAATACTGTAGGAAATAGACAGAAGAATACAAATGAAACAATGGATTAAATGTTATTAAGCAATTTGTTCAATATTCTGTTTCTTTAATATGTAATATTGTTTTGTTTTGTTTTTACTTCCAGAATTGGCACAAAAATTTTGTGCAATATTGACTACCATGATATAGCATTGATCTGTTCAGATGATGGAATCATCTTTTAGACAGTAATACCTGCAGTCAAGATATATACACAATGGAATGGAGCTGGCAAAAAGAAAATAGCTTGGTCAGCTGTGAACTTCCAACAACTCCTATCACAGGCGCAATACACCAGCTGATATTTGGTGAAATGGGAAGATCTACAAGTTAAACCTTTTCATTTTCCTCATCATTCCCGCCTCAAAGTATGCACTAGAGAAAGATGTGGCAAAGTGATATGTAAAAACATGAGGCGGTGGTGATGATGATGAAACAGAGTGCATTGTTCGGCTAAGAAGTAACGATCACAGCTGAATTTCATGGAGACTGTCTCCAACTTCCTGAATACTCCTACAACTGAAAAGTTATGTTCCATAACCTTTAAGCAGTGTAAGACGAGAGAGAGAAAAAAACAGAGGAGGTGGGGAGAGAAAGGAGGAGACATTCAAGATAGAACTCATTGTTATTGTCACACATATACATAATTTTTTTTGTTGATTTCTTTGCTAGCAAAATCTTTAACTTAATTGAGCGATTGTCTCATTTACTGGAGATCTTCAGAGCGAATGATTGGTCAGAAAAAGGGTAGAGTTGAATGATTAATGAAGTGGTCAGCAATGAAGAAACATTCATTGGTTTTGAACGGAACCAGACAGCAGGGTTTGGCCAGCAATATTTCCATAGTAGAAAATTGTTTGTACTCTATGTACTCAGTCTTCCAAAATCTAAGACTTAAAATTCAAAGCAGACGCACATTTTACAAATACTATTGATACATAACTACACACCCTTTATTATTATTATTTTTTTTTTTTTTTTTTACTTAAGTATAAAAACCCAGATTTATAGCATTAGTGATTATTATAAGTGAAGCAGTTTCAGTAAGATAATCAAAACCAAGTTTGGATTAGATTAGCTGGGAAGTTATTACTGCATCACAATCCCCTCTTCAACCCTTCCTTCCAAAAAATAAAATCACAAAATATGTATATTAAATAATTTAATGTGCAAATGGTATTTTCACCCAGCCAGGAGGATTTAAGTTTCTATATTATTAATTCACTTCAGCAAATTAGATTCTGTAATTAAAAGTCCTTACTGTGGTAGCAAGAGAGAGAAGAGAGAGATGGAATACTAGAGTATTTAACAAACAAAACTTTCCAGCAGCTGGAGAGTAAAGAGTGCTATATATATATATATATACACACACACAGACACACATAAATTAACACACACACATGCGCATGCACACACCATGTTTCTGACATGGGATTGCAAGACTTGAGAAGTACCCGATTTTTCATGCTAGCATTGGTTGGATAAGTCTTCAAATCTAGACATTTGATTGATTTGTTTAAGCAGATATTTCAAGTATATTTTTCGGCTATGCAATTAAAGTGATGTGTCTTATGTATGGGTGAATTATATCCTAAACAAGTATTGAATACTGCCTTCAAAATAACACTGTACAGAGAAACTAGTCATGATGAACACACACACAATCAATCATAATTATTATCTTCACCATTACCATCAACAACAGAAAATTATTTTTTCCAATGATTTTTCAAACAGTTTACTTCATAAGATATTGCTGTGTACCTACTGTGTGTCATTTCAGTTACAGTAGACAGTGTTTATATGTTACTCCTCAAAAAAGTAAACATGGAGTGCTGTAAGATCATGCTAGACAAGCATTTATCATCAGTTAGAAATAATACTCTCACTAACACTTACACATATTAGTAATTTCAGCTAAGCAAATTTTGCAATTTGTGTTTCTTTCACATCTACTTTCCTATACTAGAAAATGCAAGAGAGGAAAATACTGTTTTGTTTGTTTGGCAAACTTGGATATTTGTATAAGAATCATGGATGCCTTTTGTGGTCACTAATCAGCCAACAATGAAGCTAGGTTGATATCTAGTTTATCACAAAGGCAAACTCAGACAGGAAAGGGCAGAATATAGTTGCTGTTAACAGAATACAGCAGGCTGTCAGCAGCAACTTATCTTTACAGTTACAACTTATAAAATGACTGATGCATTTATACATCTAAAAAACAAAAACAAAAAAATTACTCTACCAATGAATAGCATGATTTTCATTGTTGTTTGAGTTTAATAATATCACAGTGACATATTTCAACTAGCTCTTTATTATCTGGTCATTTTCTGACTCTTTGTATCAATATTGATAACAAAATATCTTACTTTTTATTTGTATTGATGAAAAAGTACAGCAACTGGACTTAGTGACTAATACCAGCTGATAGGCAGCATCAGAGTACACAATTTAGACAAAAGACACAAAAACAGTATATATATATATATATCTATATATATATATATATATATATATATATATATATATATATATATATATATATATATATATATAGTGCAAAGGATTATGAAGAAATATGACTGACCTACTGCTACACAGAATTCTGGTGCTATTTTGATCATAATAGACAACCCAGTTTTGCTTTAAATATATAAAAGAACTTAATGCTGACATTTAAACCACTTTAAACTCTTATTTGATCTGTTAATATATTTTGAAATTGTATATTATGCTAGACCTTCTACTACTATCAATTACAGAGTGACAATTCATTGATCAACATCTTCAATAATCTAGTGAGCCAACAAGCAAAGTCTCTCTAATAATCTCTCACAGTGAAGAATCCTTAACATTCACATTACATTGTCCCCCCATCCCTTTTTTTTTTTTTTTTTTTTTTTTTTTTTTTTGTTTTTTTTTTTTGACAGTGGAATAAAGAAGAGACATGAGATTAAATACTGAAATATATGCCAGATTGTCACTAACTTAGAGAATAGTATACTTGATATAACGGTAAAAGAAGACGGAGATGAATTATGTAGCACAGCAACTTAACATAAGCAAAGGATGTTGACAGACTGAAGGGTAAGCCAAATAGCTTCATGATCTTATATTATGATGGAATGTTAGTGCAAAGACATTTACGTTTTGAGCAAAATATTTGAAGATTGTTTAGAAACAGAATGAAATTTTCCAGCAGATCTTTTACAGGTGGACAAAATGAAAATCAAACAAAACAACACATAAGATTGACAGGGACTATAGATATTAGTTTACAAAATGGAATATAGATGTTAGTTTTCAAAATGGAATAAAGATATCAGTTTTCAGAAAGCCTTTGTTATTAAATTAATAAATTTGCAAAGAAAAAAATTTGCTCAAGATGTAATTTAGACAAACTACACAGCTGCGTTTTTATATTTTCTATTGTTAATTATGATTCCTCAGTAGAGAAAATGACAAGTAGGCTAGCAAACTATGAGGTAGAGTTATGTAATAAAAGCCTACTGAATCAATATAATCTCCAATTTCTCAGTTCCTCAACAGACTGCAAAAGGATAACTCATGGAAGAAATAGTTCTAATACATAGAAAGAATGAAAAAAAAGAAAAGAGTGAATCCAAATCTATCATGCTAATAATTTTTAGCGATGCTGCCAGAAATGATGAAACATCAAACATTCCCTCTCTTAGCTGCTTGTGAAACGTACAGGTTACAATTTGGTTTAATGGCAGTGCACACAAAGGTTGGTGTCTCAAATTGTACCTGCAGACATATTGCAACAGATAAAAATATACAAGACCTGCATAATTTATATTTATATGTTAATAATCTAGATGTAGGCATGTTAGAGCAGGAGGCTAATAAAAACTGCTTGAAAGACATTAGTGGAGCTAAGACAACAGCATGGTTTTTAACTAAGTATGACTAGATGCACTGAATTTCTATGATAGTGGAAGGGACTTTAAAGTTTTCTTCTCTAGATTAGATTACTTCCAAAAGCCACAAAAGTATAAACATGAGTAGTTCATTTCAGATGGTTTTAGGCACCATAGGACTGACAAAAAGACATACGATGTTGTGCAGATTTGTGCCATACAGGATGTTAAGAGTTAAATCTTAATTCATTGAAATACATTCTTCTATTTTTTGTGAATTGCTAACAAATGCCACTAGATTTTTGTTTTCTTTATCTAGCTTAGAGGAAATTTTCAGTTCATTAAGAATCTATTTTCATGCATCATTCAGTACAGCCACACTTACATAATAAGTAAAAGCCTCTATTTATTAAGTAGGTTCATATTGTCTATTCTTCAGAGACTGTCACTGTCTTTAAGAAAGATAAAATTTTCCTCTTAAGCATGACAATCAAATTAATTTAATCAATTCTTAATTTAATGAAATTATCTCACCTCTTCAAATACAAGTAGGTTTTTGTTTAAAATTTCACTTTATTAAAAACTTTTGAGTGTATTTCATTCAGCAAATTCATTCAAATCTCATTTATATTTCCAATATTGACACAGTGATAGAAGAAGCAGATCAATGGTGCTAATTAAGTAAAATCAGTGAATTGATTATGTAGTTGTACTTGTTTAGCAAATCACTTGATCTGATATCAGATGTTTAAACTAAAACTAACTGTGGAACAATCATACCAGCCATTTAAAACTATTTATGGTTATATTCATTTTTGGTCTTTTTTGTGATAATCTTTGGTATATTTTGTTATCATAATGTACTATAAAGCATCACAAATTGGTCACTAAAGCAATTCCATTGCATGGCTTATTGTAATAAATCATTATAACAATAGATATGCTACTGGTAAACTTCTTACAAGAGAGTGTTACATTTGATAAAGCAATTAACTAGAAAAGATAAACAACAGACTATGGCTATATAGTTAAGTTCACTTAGCTACCACATAGTTCCAGATTTGATCCCACTGTGCAGCACTTTGGGGAAGTTAAGCAGTCTTGAGAATTATATTTTAGTAGAAGAGTAACTGTGCAGAATGCATATACAAAAATCATCAGATGTACATATATACATACACACTTTATTTGTGAATCAACAAAGCTATCAATGGTTTCATGTGGAAAGGGTATCAACAATTTTTCAAGCTGTCCTTTAAAAACACTGATAATTGTCTCCATCCAAAAATGGAGACGATTACCAGTATTTTGAAATGGATTGCTTGAAGAAATGTGGATACCCTTTCCACATGAAACTATTGGTAGCTTTGTTAATCCACAAATAATGAATGCACCAAATGCAGTGTTGAATACTGAGTATTACTGTTCAATAATATTGTGTTTGAGTGTGTGCATGTGTGTGTGTACACACACACTGGCATGGGATGGTCAATCAAAATCAGCACGTTGAACAAAATCACCATGTGGTATTTAGTCACTTTTTGCTAAGGTTGATTTTATCTTTCATCCCTTACATCATCAATAAAATAAGTGTCAAATAAAGTACTAGGTTTGATACAAGCAACTAAAACTCTAGGAGGTGGAGCCAGAGCATGAATCAATAAAAGAAAAAGGAAGTTGATATTTACAATAGCAACTAAGATATAAATGAAATTAGAAAACAGATCAAAGATGACATAAATTCTTGTAAAGGAAAGGCGAAATAAAAAGCTTTTGACAAAGAAATTATAGCTTCGCAAAAGAATGTGCTATGAATGGGAAGATTATAATGTAGAGAAGTTCTTGTTTTGCAGCTACTGATAATTCAAATAATTCTTTCACATTAATATTCACAAAAACCTTTTAGTGTCAGCTGTTGCAGATATGTTACTGTCAGGTTTGCAGAGAGATCTCATTTGATGATAGACTGCTATCATTATCACAGAAACACTATTTGATGACACTGGCAATCCACTAGGAACATTGCACAGCCTAGAGCCATTGAATTAGAGCTTGAATTACAGTTCAAATTCTTGTCATACCTGGATACCTGGCTACTGTCTTTCATCTTCAGTAAGGAGAGGGAGAGATTGTAGCAAAAAATATACCTGATCAGTTGTCAGCAGAATTACAACAGCTTTTAAGGTATTGCAAGAAAAGAGAAATATATGGAAGATTTGTAGCGCCTGAGTGTCTTAAAGATGAAAAATATTGATTTCTGACATAGATACAAAATATAACTTTGATGAATAGGGATTTTCAATGACAGCTGTGTACTTCCTCTAAATCTGAGTTTTAAGATAATGTCCCTTTACAGTATGCTAAATATATTGTAATGAGGTATAAGAACACTGAAAGGAACAATAAGAGAAGAATTTAAATTCATATTCAGCATGTAAAATAGCAGCTGTAGACAATATTAAGACAATATAAGTATTAGATGCCAAGGAATAATGGAAGGAGAGACAATATGATGGTAATTGTGAATTAAAAATTGACTAGTTCACACATTTATTACCTTCATTTTTCTGGGTTTAAACTTGACTTAAAAAATAGCCACTTAATTGATAATAATGATGATAATGATGATCATGATGATATCAGTGTTTATTCACTGCATTAATTACCTTCAGCTGCCAGTGAAAATAAGTGACTAAGAGAAACAAGAGTAGTAAATGCATAATTTAGCCAATGTCCTTGCAACTTGAAAAAGCATTTTGATTTTTGATGACTGACTCCAAAATCAAGTTCATATGAAGTGAAAATAGTTATAAAATAAATGGTTTCTAATGTAACTTCACTAAACTAATCCCAGCATAAATGATTTCAGATTTCCTCCAAGGAAAGACACATAAATGCTAAGGCTTTTTACATTCTTAATAGTAGGTAAAAAAAAACCAACAAAGGAAAAAAATTGGATCAGAACAGAGATATTTCTGGTAGTGAGAAATGAAATAATCTATTAAAAACAAAGAAAAGTGGTTTCATGACATTCAAGATGAGAATAATTCAATTTAAGGAGACAAAACTTTTACTTAAATCCTGATTCCTGACAAATATAAACGTATAAAAAGAAGCTAAAATATGAAAACAAAAAAAAAAACTCTGCTCAGATTACATTTCAAATTGAGAGGAATAACTGAACCATATCCACACACCAATTTCTAGAGCAAGAGACACTACTTAAAATCTAACAAAACGACTGCCTGCTATAAAGTATTTCACATGATACTGTTTTGAACAATGCAAACTTTTTTCTTCAAATATCTGAGTCACAATTTATATTGTGGTTGGGGCCATAAGAATAAAATCAAATGTACCTACTAAAGAGATTACATACACACACACACACACACACACACTATGTATGCTTGCATATGAAGGAGTTAGCCCACCATAAACCATAAAATATATCTGCTTTGAAAATTCAACCATAATCTTGGATTTCCTCTTTAGTTGAGATAATTTTAAATTAACAAGAATCACATATGAATCTGAAAATATTGATCAATGTGTGCGTGTGTGCGTGCGTGCGTGCACGCACACAACAACTGATATATGAGAGATAAATTATTAAAAGGCTATCATCACTTTACTCCAATTTTAGCTAGTTTCACTTTAACCATGATAGCTTAGGGATGGGAAACTAACCATGTGTGTATATGTAATGTCAACATCCAAATATTTAAATGAGGCAGTAATAGAAGAATATGGAATGGGCAAGGAGTACTTGCCTCCCTTGGTTATCACAATTTTTTCACCCACTTATTCTGTATATATGAATGAGAGCACACAGAATTAGATGAGCTAGGAGGAAGTGGTGGCTGGATTAACAATTGTGCTTCATCCTCCGACTGCAAATGCTTTCATTTTAAGTTCCATGTAAAAGTCCAGAGTTATAATGAAGTTTATCAAAAACAAACATCTGTCCCTCTTCAGTCAGCGGAAGGCTAGCTACACAACATCAACACATTTCTAATTGAAGTTATGCAGTGTAAATGTAAATGCAATAAAAAAATAACATATAAGATACAGTTGCTGGATTTTGAGATAACAAACAGTTCTATGCAAACAATTGACAACTATAGTGCAAGATACTGGAAAGTGTAAAGAGATTGTTTTTTTAAAGATGACATGTAGGAAGTTCCTCAAAAGTAAACCCCCACCCACAAAAATAAGAAAAACATTGAGGACGCCATATAGTTCAATCACACTTCAAACAACTATGGCTAAGACAGACAGAAATGGGTAGTGTTTTTGTGGAAGATCAGATTGATAGTTGAGTGCAGTAATGGAAAAATGACCAAGTCATTGACTCAATATTACTTTTCTTCGAATGACATTCAAGTCAAAGTTGGTGGTGGGTGAAAGAAAGAGAATGTGTGTGGGTGTGAAAGAGGAGGGAGAGAGAAACAATTGGCTACAAGCATTAAAATTGGAAACAACAGAGTAATCTTAAGTGCATTGATAGCATAAATTAACAAACATCTGTAAACAAAGGACTAGTATCAGAGGTCTAATCCTGACACGTTTCCTACAGGGACAGCTGATTCAAGCCGCAACTTTCCTCTTGATTTGATGGATTCCTGCAAAAAGTAAAAACATAATTAAATTTCATTACACAAAATTAGGCAAATTCTTTTATTTTTAGAATTAATGAAATCATTTTTAGTAATGTATGTAATGTATTCAGGTTTTTAAACAACAAAAAGTTGTTCTGAATGGTTTAGACAACTATTGATTGTTACATCATATTTGCAGACATCTGCGAGACAGATTTTCTGCTCAAATAACAAAACAATCATCTTGCATGCTTTTGCTATTGAATTTTAACAGGCCCACATAAACAAATTTTTCATTGAACATTTCGTGTAAGTTAACCATACAACTAGTTATAGTATATAACAGAAAAGTTATTATACAACTGGAATGATACTCTTAAATATTATACAAGATAGTTACAATATATTTCATGCCAACGGCTCCAAACAGATATACTGATTTAGATCCAAAAGTAGCCACTCATTTAACTGGAAGAATTCTATTAAATAGCTATTAGTTACCAATAAAGGTCAAGCATAATTAACTATATAATACATGGATGTCAATGAGTCTTTTGTAGTTGTAGTAAGTTAACAGCTACATAATAAACATCTATGTACCAATTAAACATAAATCCACAGCAGTTGCCAACTATCAATGTACCAACCAAAATTAAAACTGTATTACAAAACTGCCTCACAAACAAAACTCGTTTTAATACACAGATATATACACACATATACAGACATGTAGATACACAAATGTATGTAGATCTGTATGTGTGCACGTATATGCACACACACACTAAAAGTTGGTAGATTCAACAGTATTGTAGCTAAGATGTATTAGTGAAGTTGATGATATGGGAATGTCGTGGGGGGAGTGGTGATATTGGAATGTCATGAGAATGATATCCTATGGAGTTTCTACTGATGCCATTTGATTGAGCAGGGCCATCTACCTGAAGGGATTTGTGATTTTTCTGCCTTCCTACTTATTAAGACTTTAGTTTTTGCAAGACTGACTCTAAGGCTCTTCAATTCTAAACCTTGCTTCCACACCTGAAACTTCTAGTTCTGATAGTGACTCAGCTATTAGAGCAAGGTCATCAGCATACAGGAGCTCCCAGGGGCATCCTGTTTTGAATTCCTCCATTATTGCCTGGAGGACTATGATGAATAAGAGGGGCCTGAGGATCCTTGGTGGACCCCTACCCGGATTTCTTCACTATATTCATTGCCAACCCTCACCTTACTGACAGCATCCCTGTACATGGCTTGCACAGCTCTCACTAACCACTCATCTATCCCTAGTTTCTGCATTGACCACTTGATAAGGGATCGGGGGACTCTGTCAATTACATCAAACAACCAGATATTTCGAGAATTGCAAAATACTGACCCTCTGTAATTTAATCTTGCGCATTTCTTCTCTGAGTTTCTCTAACACTGCTGTATTGGGTTTGTTGGACTTGGCCTGAGACTGTAATTCAGTAATGCTCTGCTCTTCTTCCTGAAAAAGAATAATGCAGAAAAAAATCCTTTAGGAAACTAAAGTGTTGACAGAATGAAATAATAAATACAAGACAACTCAGTCTTCTGACAGGTTATTATTCCAGAGAGGAATCCTAAATGGGAGTCTATACAATATCAAAACAAGACAGCTATGGAAATACTTTATAATTCTCTTATAATTCATTTTGCTGAATCTGATGTTTTAAAAATGAAATTATAGACATAATTTGAAAAATACAATTTTTCATAAGTAACAAGAGTCTGATAATGAAATATATACTTTGTAAATGTTGTCTCTGCAATTTCTTTTACTAATAAATCTGAAAGAATTTTATTAATTAGAATATGTAATAAAATCGATTATAGTAAGTGGCATACAGCTGAATGTTGTTTCCAACATCAATCATTTAACTTTGATATGAGAAGAGTGAAAATATTTTCATAAATGTAAGATGGGATAAGTGGTCATGAAATACCATTGGAATGGTTGAGACTAAGGAATATTATTGGGTTAATCAAAACCACGTGAGTGAATCTGATAAACATAAACTGAAAGAAGTGGTGTATGTGAGAGAGAGAGAGAGAGAGAGAGAGAGATTTCCAGTCTTCCATGAAAACATGCCCAGAAGACAAGGAGTTATTATCTTACTTGGAAACATTTGAAGGTTGATGACAGGAAGGGCATCCAGCCATAGAAAATCTATCTCAACAAATTATGTTTGACCCAAGAAAACAGAAAAATGGATGTTAAAAGAATGGGGATGATGGCATACCAATTTAGATCCTTTTAATTAACTAGCTCAGCCAAAGATAACTTGCTCCGGAGATCAATTTGATAACTAACAATGTACTCATGCTAAAACATAAACATTATATACCATCCAATTTTAGATATATGCAGTTGCCTATAAAAAAATAAAATTTGCTTGGCAAGCTTTTCTCATTTACAAAGTTTTTTTTTCTTCTAATCCTCAATACTTGTATATTTATTAGTCCTGCTGATAAATGAACAAGCATTTACAATAAGGAATAAAAGTGGTAGAAAAATAGCACTGATTCAAACTATCTAGTTGTCTAATTTTCTAAATAATTATAGTAAAAAGTTTTTTCTATTTACTGATATCTTAATTTATTTTATATTCTTAACTTACTAATTATTGCCATTAAATAATTACTATATAAAAATAGATGTTCAAATTAACTCTTCCTCTATTATTTGAAGTAGTCTATATTCAGTAACAGAAATGTTTAATTATTTATGGTACTCTTTAACATGCTATTTGTTGAGGGCAAACGGATGTAAATAGTTCAATTGACAGGAATTATGAGGCTGTCAGAGTTGATGCCAACAAAGTATGGCTTGTCTAGAAATGATTTCTTTCGTATGACAAAAAATATAAAACAATGAAGAATATGTATTTAATGGAATAATAAATAAAACTTGAAACATCAAGAAGGAAACATATCTTACTTTCTTTTCACGGATTATTTTGAATGAAATTCGACCATACAGCCGTAATAAAGAACCCCAACTGGTAATATGTGGATGGAGACGCTGGAAAAATATTTTTAAAATTTAGTATTCTTCTTTGTGATTAAATACGCATAAAATAACAAGTACATAGTACAAATAATTGTATTATAGTTTCCAAAGTCAACTGAATATATGAGGACTTGAATTTTACTATACACATAAAGCTACTTGCTCAAAAAGAACTAAAATATTAACCCTTCAGCATTTAAACTGGCCATATCCGGCCAAAATATTCTGTCTGTTTATGTTCAAACTGGCTTTTCACACCAACCCTATAATATAATTCTAAAAATTAATAGTTACCGTATCAAAATCTGATAGCTACAAGGTAATTCATAATTAATTCAAAACAATGTGAATAAAAAAGCATTACTTTTGATAGGATGTGAATGGTGAAGGGTTAATCCTTTTAAGAGGTATAAGTAAGAGTTGACAAGGTATAGAGATGTAGAAGTATTTATTTTGCATTAGAAATTTATACAATGAACATGTTCATAACAAGTTTATGAATTATCTTATATATAAAGTTGTATCAAATTTCATTAATGAAATAAACACAAACAATTTTTATCGTTCAGAAAAAGAAAAATTAAGTATAATTTCTAAATAAATTGTCAACACAGCAAAACATACCTGCAATATAGCTTGTGCAGCTTGTTGTTTTCCTTCTCTTTTATTTTTACACACAACCTGAAGGTAAAAATATACCAGGTAATTAAAGAGTTAAACAAAACAAAAATAAAATAAACACAATGCTACCACTAAGCCTAAATTATATTCCCTTACTGGTTTCATTTAGAGCAGTGGTTCTCAACCAGGGTCTATATGGCACAAGGGGGCCCAATAAGATTTTGTTGATAAAACCTATGTGCAATGAATCGATATTTCTACAACTCTTTTACTCTTTTACTTGTTTCAGTCATTTGACTGCGGCCATGCTGGAGCACCACCTTTAGTTGAACAAATCGACCCCAGAACTTATTCTTTGTAAGCCTAGTACCTATTCTATCGGTCTCTTTTTGCCAAACCGCTAAGTTACAGGAACGTAAACACACCACCATCGGATGTCAAGAGATGGTGGGGGGACAAACACAAACACACATATATATATATACATACATATATCCGACGGGCTTCTTTCAGTTTCCGTCTACCAAATCCACTCACAAGGTTTTGGTCGGCCCGAGGCTATAGTAGAAGACACTTGCCCAAGGTGCCACGCAGTGGGACTGAACCAAGAACCATGTGGTTGGTAAGCAGGCTACTTACCACACAGTCACTCCTGCGCCTATGCAAAATATTTTAATTTTTTATACAGTTCCTAATAATATTTAATTATAAAAATACAATAGGATATTTTTATATACAACAAATGGCTATGGAGGTCCATCATCATCATCATCATCATCATCATTATCATCGTTTAACGTCCGCTTTCCATGCTAGCATGGGTTGGACGATTTGACTGAGGACTGGTGAAACCAGATGGCAACACCAGGCTCCAGTCTGATTTGGCAGAGTTTCTACAGCTGGATGCCCTTCCTAACGCCAACCACTCAGAGAGTGTAGTGGGTGCTTTTACGTGTCACCCGCACGAAAACGGCCACGCTCGAAATGGTGTCTTTTATGTGCCACCCGCAC
>NC_068981.1:98729942-98731789 GCF_001194135.2 Octopus bimaculoides | reverse complement strand
AAGAGCAAATTTTGTGTTTAAAAGCTATCTTACTTTTAACTCATAATCTTTGGTGCAGTCAATCTCAAAAGCAGGGAAAGCATTATTGTTGTGGATCTGTTCAATTTGGCTCACAGATTTTTTAATTAATTTTTTAAAAACTAAACAGTTAACTAACCAGTATTCAAAGTTTGAAACTTTGAATACTGGTGGAATTTCTCGCCCAGAACACGGTTTACTTTGCACATTTTTGACAAAATTTCATATTTTAGAAGTTATTTCATGTTAAAGTTGTCATATTTGGGTAATTTTAGCCAATCAACAATACGTATTCAGTTGAAGAAAGCTACTGTTGTTTGCGATAGTAATCGAAGAGGAACAACTTCTGAGTCATCTCTACTAAATGTCACCACTCTGTTCTATTTGTATGTCGAGTGAAGACAATGCCACCTTTATCCTTTCTAGTTGGGACTCTGCATTCTTTACTCTTTCCCTCCCTACTGGCAGACAGCCACATCTACACTATCAACTAGCAACCAGCAAGCAAACTAATCACTGTCACTACAATTACCATATTTCCCAGTGTATAAACTGCTACTTTTTACTTGGGAAATTTAGTGAGGCTTATAGAAAAGTGCGCCTAACATGTGTACTTTTTTTATAAGTTTCAGGAGGAAAATAATTTGTGTATGGAGATTGACCGATTCCGCTGATTTTTTTCAGAGGAAAGGTCGGTCGGTGAACAATATGAAAGACTACTGCTACAGTACATTGGTGCCCAGAAGAAAACAAAGCATATTTGTTTTGTTTTACCTTCATATTGTGATAATGTTATTTTTAATCTAATAAAGACTTCTATAGTGACAAAATGTGTTTGTTGTTGATTATAGTAAGATGAAATCATAACAATAACAATATATCTCAAAGTTGTAAAATAAGGCATTTTGAAACTACATACACGTCAACAACAACAAAGATAGCTGCGGACCTGTAGCTCAATATGTTTACTGGTCACTCTGACAAGAAAAAAAAAAAAAATTGTAATATGCAACCCAGGCAGTAAACAAAAAATAAAATAGAACAGAGTGGTGACATTTAGTTGAGATGACCCGGAAGTTGTTCCTCTTCGATTACTATTGCAAACAACAATAGCTTTCTTCAACTGAATACGCATCGTTGATTGGCTAAAATTACTCAAATACAACAACTTTAACACAAAATAACTCCTAAAATACGAAATTTTGTCAAAAATGTTCAAAGTAAACTGTGTTCTGGGTGAGAAATTCCATCAGTATACAAAGTTTCAAATTGTTTAGTTAAAAAAAATTAATTAAAAAAATCTGTGTGCCAAACTGAACAGATCCATTGTTGTTGTTGTTTAGCCCCAGGTTGACACTGATTAAGCAGACACATGAGCAAAAGCATCCCAGCCTTAATCATCCCATCTTTAAGGCATCATGTATCTAATACTACATTATCCAACACAGTCTTAAATATCATCTTAAGACAGTAGACTGTGATTGAAGGGAAATTTGTGTCATTCCTAGCAGGTCAATCAGACATATAGAGGCTCAGAGGCTCTTTTGTTGGCTCAGGAAGGAGTACATTGTATATGTGCATGGTAACTGAATGGCAATGTGGAGTGGCACAAAATTTTGATGAGTGAATAAATCACTAAAACTTGAAGAGTTATACTGAGACAATTAATTTACTCAAGCTCAAGCAAATCAGAGTATGAGTTATATTAAAAGACAAACAAAATATCACTTACAGAAACTTATAGAAAAATTAGATTTAAATTTACACATGTATATTCTCATTCTCATTTCTCATTTACTTGTTTCAGTCATTTGACTGCGACCATGCTG
>NC_068981.1:98715988-98729220 GCF_001194135.2 Octopus bimaculoides | reverse complement strand
GCGGTTCAGCAAAAAGAGACCGATAGAATAAGTGCTAGGCTTACAAAGAAAAAGTCCTGGGGTCGATTTTCTTGACTAAAGGTGGTGCTCCAGCATGGCCACAGTCAAATGACTGAAACAAGTGAAAGAGTAAAAGAGTATTCCAAACAGGCAAGGAGATCTGAGTAAGATCTAATAATGCTAATGACCTATATTCTTTTATTAGCTTAAAAACCACACTCCATGCAGACTTTTAAGCTAGCTCCTGTGAGGGCTAATTGGGCCTGCAGCCCAAAACTAAAAGGAGCAATAATAATAAAGCATTTATTGGCATCCAACCAATATGGTATTACCATAAGTTCAGTTTAAATGACAAACTTGGAAGTTCACAAATTTTTGGAGTTTTTTTTTTAAATTTGAATTTTCAACTGTTAGCATATAACAAATCATCGTCCTGACCTGATCCCAATGCTGGATGTTTAAGAACCAAACGAAGGGCAGATTTTCAACCCTAGGATCATCCTGATTCCAAAAAGAGATATGTCTATGCAGAGCAAATGTAGACAGAGATACAGGGGTCCTGGAGGGACCGACAGACATAGTTTTGCATTTATTATTATAGATTGTTTCAGTCATTTGGCTATGGCCAGGCTGGAGCACTGCCTTAAAGGGTTTTTTAGTCGAAGAAACTCACCACACAACTTATTCTTTGTAAGCCAAATACTTATTTTACCAGTCTCTTTTGCCAAACTGCTAAGTTATGGGGACGTAAACACACCACCATCGGTTGTCAAGCGATGTTGGGGGGACAAACACAGACACAAACACACACACCCATATATATATATATACGACAGGCTTCTTTCAGTTTCCATCTACCAAATCCACTCACAAGGCTTTGGTCGGCCCGAGGCTATAGTAGAAGACACTTGCCCAAGGTGCCATGCAGTAGGAATGAACCCAGAACCATGTGGTTGGTAAGCAAGCTACTTACCACACAGCCACTCCTGCACCTATATGACGGGCTTCTTTCAGTTTCTATTTACCAAATCCACTCACAAGGCTTTGGTCGGCCTGAGGCTGTAGTAGAAGACACTTGCCCAAGATGCCATACAATGGGACTGAACTAGGAACCATGTGGTTGGGAAGCAAGCTTCTTACCACACAGCCACGCCTGTGCCTATGTTTCAATTAATTTTATAAATAATCAAGAATTTGGAAGAATTAACTCTTAAATCACTTTTACCATTAAGCTGATATTTGGTAAGTAACGAATCATCTGTGCTTAAAATTATGATGGCCAATTTTAATTTAAATATGAATGCTTTGAAACGGGTTAAGATGGTTAACTACAAAACAAAACTTAGTTCCTAGGCAAAATATTACTGACATTAATGGAGAAACCACATTAATGAAATATATCAAAAATAAGTAATTTTATATTATCAGGTAAATATTCACATTTTCAAACTCAACCAACACCTATTACAGTAGGAAAATTTATTGAATAAAAAAATAAGAAAAACAAAACACAATGATGCCATTCATAAAATCCAATTTGTACACAGTTGCCCTAAATGTTATCATTCTTACTTTATATCAACCCAGGCAACTTGCATATATTAGATTTATAGAAAAACACTGGAAACTGTTGAATTTGTATGCAATATAATTAGGGAGACTGGGAATTGTTCCTTCTAAAACTATATCAGCTAATCATTTCCACTATTTACTAATTTTTCAACAACTTCAATGAAATATTATCCTTAATGAAAGAAATATCTCTCATCCTCAGAAGAATGACTTACATAAAAACAAAAAATGAGAAGGGTTTCCTTGTTGAAACCCAATACTTACCTGCGGAGACATTCTAATAAGATCTGATAGGGTGTTGGCTGTCCAGCTTTATTACAAAGTTCATAGACACGGGGGTCTTCTATTTTAATTTCATCAAAAAACTGAAACAAATGAGCATTATTCTGTTGATGTTAAACGATTTCAGAAAGTTTAACATTAGGACAAACTGCATAAACTGATTCTAGGATACACAAGTTGAAGAAAAAGAATATGCTTTAATGAAAACAAACTTAGGATTACAATAGATACAACACTAACTTCAATACATTTCAAACAGACTTAAATTTAGATCTGACATATCAATAATTTGATTTAGAAGAAAAAACAAAAAACATTCCTTTAGGCACTTCTGAAATTACAATTCTATAATATTCAATTACCATTTTTTCCAGAACAGTTATTTTCCTCCCATCTCCATTTCAACACAATTGTTTTGTTCACATGCACCAACAGTACTACTAAAATCCCAGCAACATTCACAGATTATTGATCACATGTACTTAGCTTGTCTGTATTAATAGATCATTTGTACTTTACTCGTATTAAAGAGTGACTGACTAAGTCGTTAATAACAACAACAGTCTATTAAATTTCTTACACAATCGTTTTAGTTATTCTCAGTTAAGTATATAGAGTCTTGTACTAAGCCATTATAATAACATGATAAAATTTACTTACAGACAGATCTTCAGATTCATAACTCTTGTTATCTTCTGTCATCTTATTCATTTCAGGAATTAACACTTTAAGTGTTGCTTTCGCTAAAATGAGAAATAAAAAAAGCCAAAAATAATGAGCTTTCATGTAAACAATAGAGAGATTGAAACAATGTTTCACAGTTTGGTTCAACTCAAACCAATATATATAAAAACATTTAACTGAACATTGTTTCATGATGTAATAAAGCTATAATCTTCATACACAAATATCAATTACAAGTCAATGAAGAATCTTTAACCCGTTAGCTTTCAGATTATTCTGCCAAACGTGATGCTTATTTATTTACATTGTTTCAAATTAATCATAAATTATCTCATAGCTTTGAAATTTTGATGATATGATCTGACCAGCTTAAAATCTAAAGGGTTAATAAAATTTACTTAATAAGCCAATTTACACTAATAAACTAAATATAATTTCTAAGTGTTCAGACCATAATCTCTACAATAAGATACATCATAAAGACTAGATAGCAAAGTTCAGTAAGCTACTTGAATAATACATTTTGAACACACTCAACACTGCTTGAAAATGCAAGATAACTCAATCACTAGGGTACTGGATAACTAGCTGAGAGGACTGCGCTGTATATCCAGTCACCAGTGTTGTATTATATCTGTGTTTAAAGTAAATTTTAATGGTTAAGTCCACCTAACAGTAAACAGGTATCATACATGTTAATAATTCCTTGTTGTAAACAGATGCAGCATTGTGTAAGTGAAGAGAGCAGAGTTCAGTTGCACTTTTCAAGAAAAGCTGTAACAAACATTATTTACAAGGGAATATTTTTTTCTCTCAACTCAACACTCCAGAAACCAGAGAGTGGCACCACCTCTATAAATCTTTGTGATTCAGAAAGAAGGATTAGCATTACAGCTTAATGATAGTTAAATGTACTCTGAAACAAAAAGCCTAAGGATTACTCAAGCAGAAATAAGCTTGTCTTTAATATTTATCTCAATCATCATCATCTAACATCCATTTTCCATGTTGGTATGGGCTGGACAGTTGGCAGGAGCGGCCAGCTGAAAAGCTGCCCAGGCTCCCAATATCAAATACATTTTAAAGCAAAAATCTAAATGAAAGGTAAATAAATAAATGTAAATTAATTCACCTGCTTCCATCTTGGCAGCTTTTTTGCTTCCAGCAAATCCCGTACCATATTCCACATCATTTATCACAATAGTTGCACTGTAAGGAGTTTGAGCATTTTCTACAAAATTAAAGAAAATATTTTTATGGATTTTCAAAATTAAAACAGCAGAAAATCACATAAATTAAGCAATGTTTTTTTCACAGCTTTAAAAATCGCAAAGAAAAATAGGAACGAAAAAACAAAACAAAGAAACTTACCGACTTCTCTAAAAATATATCGTGGTTGTACCCGCATTGTATGCTGGACGTATTCATGTAGTATACACACATAAGACTTGCCACTAGGGTTTAGAACAAATTCTGAAATAAAAAGTTGTACATCAACTCTCAAGCTAATCTATATGAGTAGAACTGACAGTACCTATGAGCTTTATTTGGGGAATAAACCACCTTAATGCTACATTTATGAAGCATCCAAAAAAGTGTAGTTAATGATAGGACATTAAATCTCACCCTATCACACTATTTCTTGCAAATTCATGCAATTTTATAGATGTTGGAACAAGTAATTCAGAGATAAACTTTGGACTGCTAACCATTTATCTGTAAAGCATGAGTGTGGGACTAATTTTACTATTTGGCTGACCAGTTTAAGTAGTGGCCCTCATTTACATTTCACCTTCTGATTACCCATTATCTGATCTAACTACAAGTTTATTCTACTACCATTCTCCATACTTCTGGTATTGCCACTTATCACCTTTTCTGAACTACACCCATTTCTTTCACCTTCCCTCTCATACTGTTATTTACCATCAACTACACTTATGCCTCGTTCTAGTTCCTAGTCACCTCTGAACCTGCTCATGACTACCCGTCACTCTACTCTCACGCTCTAATGAACTTATCCACTCATCCTTCCCGATTTTATATCCATATTCTCTAATACACTCACCTTCTTGTATCACCATCAATATTGTCTTCTTTCCAGCTCCTCCTACCAACTCTTATATAACGCAGGACAGCCTTGTATCTCCTTTTTAGTAAGACATCTGTGCCAATTTGTCATACTTTAGCCTCTAAACATGTGGCATACAGTCACCTCCCATACTAAAACCTCACTATGTGTACGGGTTTCTTTTTCTTTGTCTTGCAAGTTACTTGGCAATCTCACCAATGCCAGTATCATGGAAAAAAGCCCCCAGTACACTCATGAAAGAGGTCGGCACTAGGAAGGGCATCCAACCTTAGAAATCATGCCAAAACAGTTCTCCAGTTCATTAGACCTTGTCAAACTGACCAATCCAACCCAGTAATGGAAGAAGAACATTCAATGATGATGATGAAACTAAAGAAAACCTCTGTGGCAGTACTTCCTCAAGAATACCATTCACATAAAAAACAATAGATGAGTTTGTGTTAGCATTTAATATAATTAGCTTTAAAAAGTCTAATTAGAAATATTCCTGGAGTGAAGAAAAGACAATATTAGGCAATGACACAAGACCGCAGTCTGTGGCAAGGGTGACAGCTGTGTTCAAGACCCGCAACTTCCAGCCGTGAGGATGGGCCTATTCATTCATTCATTCAACATTATCTTAATTATTCTGGCATGTATGGGAGATAACTTCTGACACGCTTCACTCTTCTTAGATCTCAGAGTGAATCAAAACTTCACTATACATGCACAACAAAATAGTAATGAGATAGTTACTAACTAAAAAAAAATTCATTACACACTAATTGGCATATTTTAGAGAATAAATTACTCAGGGGTCACACTAGAAGAAATATTGTAAGGTTTAACCTTTTAACCTCATGAATTTGTGGTATGTAATCAATCCATCATTGGAACATTCCTAATGTTTTAATATCTAGTAATTACCTCGCCGTCGATTCACTTTATCATCACCTTTGCTTGAAGGAACAGGGCAAGTTATTAGTTTGGTATTTGAGGGCTGTAAGTAAACAAAAGAATACCAAAACAGTATTCATCAGAACTTTGTGTTACAAACTTGTAGATATAAACACTGAAGTTTTATTTGTCATAATTGTGCCACAGAATTCTATGCTAAATCATTTCATAGCTTTAAAAAGAAACAACAAATACTCAAAATCTTGATAAAAAGAATGTTTTTCCTCTCAAAAAGACTCATAAGAATTAATCCATGTATGGTTATGTAGTGATGAAGTTTTCTTTGCAACCATGTAGGCTTGGGTTCAATCCCACTGCACAGTACCATAACCTCAGATCAACTAAAGCAAGAGTTCTCAACCATTTTGATTACTATTTTATTCTGGTGGACTCCCATAGCCATTCAATATTTAAAAACTAGTTTTATAGAAATTTCTTTCAAAATTCTATTTTGTTTTTCATATTAACTTGTGTAGGTTGAACTATGTAAAACTTTAAAGAAAGAAATCTGGCTGTTTCTTGCAATACATATCGATACATAGATCTAAAGCAAAAATTTTTTCAGGGGCTCTTGAAATACAATGTGGATCCCCAATTTACTATTTTGTTGCATGGACCCCAAAAATCTTATATGGTAGATGGAAATGGTATGGAAGACCACCTGAAACAGAATTCACAACACTGCAAGAATTCAGATAACTTCCTCCTACCACCACCACCACTCTCAAAGATTTTGGAAAGGACCATGGCCAATACCCTTCTCTGACAAACCAATTAAAAAGGACAGCATGAAATAGGAATGAAAATGTCAAATTTTCATCTCCTTTTACTGGACCTTCTTTTTGTTGCCTCTCAAGCTGTTTCAAATTTTTTTCATTATTAATTCAAAAGGACTTTAATTCATATAAATTGTTTTCGGGAAAATACTTTTAACAGAAAAATAAACTTAGGTATGTATACATGTGTATACACACATATATATATAAACACACTGATGAAAAGTGCATTTGTATTTAATAGGAATATCCTCTAACCAAAGAAACTCATTTTAAGTGTGTGTGTGTGCGCGCGCACACGCACACACACTTAAATAAAGAAAAATTGACTTTTTGGGGTTAAAGGATATCCCTTTTTTCAACATTTTAGAAATAGCAAAGTATTTATGTTGTAAATTTGCTGCAAACTTTTAAAATTTGCAGAATCATCTCAAACAATTTTGATATGCTATATGAGAGAATGAGGAAAATTTTGTATTAATGCATGACAATATGAATTGTGTTATTCAGTAGATCACTATCTACTTGAATTATCTAAAATCATCCAATTGCTCCACTTGAGTTACTTCCATAGGCAATTTTTTGCAATTAATGCAAAGAATGTTACTCAAATGTGAAAATTGATAGAGAGAAATATCAAATACATCAAATTCAATCCATGGGAAAACAGATGCATGATGATGGTAATGTTGATGATGAAGTTTGCCACAAGCAAACTTCCATGACAAAAGGCATAATATAAATTTACTTACTAAAGCTGGCCGTGATTGCTTTTTCATTAAACTCATGTGACGTCTTCTTTCCTTCCATGTTCTGCAAGAGATAATCATGATTACACAAAGGAGTGGCAATAATGAAATAAATTTAAAAGAATCAGTTCACATCTCAATGAGTTTTCAACCTACATCCTATGATGTTCTCGGTTTTTAATTATTCTACTTAGGTAGCAAGAAATTAGTGGCTTGGAAAAATACTGATTCAATTAACTGACAATAACCTCCTTGAATCCTGCCAAGATACTAGATAGATGGATAAGGTATGAAATGACAAGTGAGGTGTCAGTTCTGTCTTTTATGTGGTCACTGTTTATGTATAAAAGATATCCTGCATAAATCACTCACAAATGAGCACAGAGGAATGATTGTTGTTGTTGAGCCTCAAGTAAACCATGATCAAACCATATATATGACTATCATACCATTTTGTATATCTAAGACTATGTTATCCAATGTTTTTATTTTTTTTATTTTTTAAGATGATAGGATGCAATTTAAAGAAGGTTGCTATTTGTTGCAGGTAGAGCAACAACATAGAGACTCCTGAAACACCAACAAGCAATTCTCAGTCAAACACAAATACAAGACAAGTACCATCTTTTATGTGGACAAGTCAACCAACTCCTTAAATGTTTTGTTTATAAATCCATATCGGTTGTTTGCAGAAGAATGTATTTCTCTTTGATAAAAACACAAAGCAACACAAGTTTTAAAAACATAATGCTGGAAACAAAACAAACACAAAGGACTAGCACAACACTATTACTTGAATTTCAATAGGTCAGAAGCTGTCCGTCGTGTATTGAACTCTTAATCAGTATCTAACAAAATGCTATACATTTGTTTAAATAATTAAAAACTGCCAGTCACATGGCATGCATGAGTCTTATGTGAACTTATCTGGGTTTTCTTTCTATATATTGCAATTAAAATAAACAGGGACACATAGTTGATTCCATTTCTACAGGATTACGATTGATGTTGTTACCCCTTCTCATATGTTCTGCTGTTGGTTGTTCTTCCGCTACAGATAGATAGGAATTCGCAAATAACAAAACTTGGCAATGTTATCGCTGACAGAGCAAGGAAAATCTCTTGATGACATAAACTTACAGTCAATCAAAGACATCTTAACCCGGCTCATGGCATTTGAAGCAAAAGCTTATGCGGGCAAATTAAAGGATAACCTACAAGATAATGACCAAAGTCTTATGGCTATGAAATTCATTTCTTTGGTAGGTATACAAGCATTAAAAATTATCCGAGATATTAATATCTTGAAGAATACTACAAAAATGACCTAAAAAATTTGATTCTGTATAATATTGTTCCTTCAAAGAAACTGATACTAGCCAAAAGAACAAAATTCTTCTCCACTATTCAACAACCCAATGAATCAATTTCTCAATTTCTTTCAAATCTGTAACATATCAGAGAATACTGCGATTTTGAAAGTCTGAAAACGTTTAAAATGCCAATGAGTGAAAAACTCATACTGCCTTGGTTGTCAGTCTAAGAAGCAGCAAGGAAAAAGAGAAAGTTCTTCAAGCTAATGATGTTAACAAACTCAGTTTAGCAGCTACAGTACAATTTTTACAACATTCTTTGCAACAACAATTCAAAAGGAGAAGTCGTTACCTATTCCAAAACGACTGCACAAAATAAAAGAAAAATTTTGAGAGACAAATCCTGTTACTGCTGTGGAAAACTCTGGTTCCCACACCACAAATGCCCTGCAATAAAAGCTATCTGCAAAAACTGTGGCAAGAAAGGCCACCATGCAAAAGTTTGCTAAAGTGCCAGCAATGATCGCAGGATGAGTCATCAGGATGAAATCAGGACTTTTATCAGTCACACATTGGAAAAACACAAGTTTGAATCTTCCCCATTTAATGGACACATGATAGACATGATGCATGATATAGGTGCTCCCTGCAACATTACCTCATCTGTAATAGCAATTTACTTATTGTCATCGATTCATATTCCAACTACATTGATGCCATCCTTTGTGCCTCATGCAAAAAGTAAAACATAAAAAAGTGCTTGACGTGTCTCTTCGCTCTGTCTGGACTGCCAAAAGTTATTGTATCAGACAACGCACATGAATTTACAACATTGAAAGGTTGGTTATCGACTCTTGGCATAAAGAGCATATATATACCTCCTTATCATCCACATTCAAATGAGCAAGCTAAACAAGTTGTCCAAACCATCAAATGTCCCTTATCTGCATGGAATCCTGTCACTGATGATTGGTATCCCTATTTACAGCAAGTTCTACTCAATCACTGATCTTCACCAGGTGGGAAAGCTGCTTCTCCTGGGGAAAGGTTATTCAGAAGATCATTACATACCAGCTGCAACCCACCGAATCGACTTTCTGATTGTGGTGGCATGTGTTGTGTACTGAACTCTTAATCAATATATAACAAATGCTGTGCATTTGTTTAAATAATTAAAAACTGCCAGTCACATGCACAAATTTTATGTGAACTCGTCTGTTTTTTTTTCTATACATTGCAATCAAAATAAAGAGGGACACACAGTTGATTCCATCTCTACAAGATTACAGTTGATGTTGTTACCCCTACTCGTATGTTCCCAAAGAGGCACAAAAATGTAATATCCTTTTTGTAACAGTACAACTTAATTCTTCTCCTAAACTTGGATATGATGACAAAAAAAAAAGAAAAAAAGCAACTGAACTGATTAGCATGAAGTTGCTCAGCAAAACACACCAGCCTCTAGGCCAGAGGTCACCAAACACAGTGGGTTGGATAACTGAGAGAGTGATGCGCGTGAGCCGCTTAACCATCTCATTCAATGCAATACAACAAATACACAAAAAATAAAAACAACCAACATATCTATTTACCAAAAGGTTATCAAAAAAGGTGACATTAGCAATAAGTTATATCACACCCAGTGTGCACATATCCGAATCTCACAAACTAAGCAGCAAAAAAGATTAGTGTGATTTGTGAAACTGGTATTTAGCTTTTAAGATATCATCAACATTTGCTTTGGAATTGTTGCAACCAACCAAGAGAATTGCTTTCAAATGTTCATCAGTCAACCTTGTTCGATGTGCTCACTTCACATACTTCATTTTTGAAAATACTTGCTCACATACATAAGTTGTTCCAAACATTGATGCCATACTAGAGGCAAATTTCTTCAACTCTGAAAGGTCATTATCAAGTAAGCAGCAACAAAATTCAACAAGTTTTCCTTCTCTGTGCTTCTCTTTCAACAAGTCATTTGCTTGCAAATTAATGAACTTCAACTGTAGTTTGACTGGCATATCATCAAGGTTATAATCAAACAGATTCTGGAACAGAATGTCACTCACAATTTTGTTGAGATTTGAAAATCTCTCCAAAAAATGCTTATTTAAGTCACAAATAATCTTCTTTTGGAAACTCAAAGTTGACATCTGCAATTCCAGCTTAAAACTCTTTGAAACATTGAAAATGAAAGAAGTTTCCTCCTTCCAATGATAGCTTTCTCTGAAATCCTTGATGATTCTGTAAAGATCACAGATAAGGTTATCCTTTTCTTGAAGTTTCAAGTTCAATTCATTCATGAGGGATGTGATATCAACCAAAAATGACAACTTTGACAGCCAAGTAGGATCTGACAGAAGGAGATCAGCTCTATCCTTTTCGGTGAGAATATCTATTTCTCTTTGGAGCTTATAAAAACGAAACAGGACTTTACAGCAGCTAAGCCATCTCACTGCTGTGTTATAAGGCATATCACAGAATTCAGAATCAATTTCTTCAAGAAAAGCCTGGAACTGGCAGTGATTAATTGCATGACCCCGAATGAAATTCACCACAGAAATGACAGGTCTCAGTACAGAAGAAATATCTAAGTTTTTCCAACAGAGTGCTTTACTGATGAATAATGCAGTGTATAAACAGGGCGCTTATATAGGACTTGAATGAATATCAAAGTTTGAAACTATTAGATGCTTCTCTCTTGTGAGTTCTTTCAACAGTCAAATATGCAAAATATATGACATAATTCACTGAAGTCATTCCCTTTTATATATGGCACTCTTCAAACCAGTTTTAACACAACAATGCAAGTTAAAACATGATCGCTGCAGGAATTAACTCTCATTGCAGGTACTTACACAAAAGGTACAATGCAGCGGCAGGCCAGATCCGGCCTGTGGGCTGTAGTTTGGTGACCCCTGCTCTAGGCTAACAGATGTGCTTTCCCTTCATTCTGCCTTTACAACCATTACTACTTGAAACTAGCTGGATCTGTGTCACTTTTACTGAGGTCCTCCCAACTCATTCATCTCTCCTGTTTTCATCACCCATATTGTGTCCACTCTTTTCCCCTCAGGTCCCATGCTAAGCAGTTTGTCCAGACATTTTCTCCCAAAATATCATTCCTCTGGAATTCCCTCCCTACCATATCTTTCTGTACCCAGTGGTTAATATTCAAAAACATTAACCCCACCAATTCTCTGGACATTAACACAGCTCCTTCCACCTGTCAAACTAATTAATAAAATGCTGACCTTAAAGCAGTTTTGAACTAGACCCTCTGAATAATTGCCTTAAAAATCCTAATATTATACACACTTCTACTTCCAACACTCACTGAGATTTTAAAGAGTTTGTAATACTTACTTAAATTTTTTAACTGTAATTTTTTTGAATTCAAATCTCTTCTCACAATACTTCCTCAATTCTAATGGATCTGAAAACAAAAATATTTAATCATTTTAAATTATAACATACCAAAGTACAAAATTATGATCCCTTAATCCTTTAGCATTCAGATTACTCTACCAAATACAAAGCATATCCTTTTAACATTGTTTTGAATTAATCACATATTATCTTGTAGCTTTGAGATTTCAGTGTGATCATTTTTAGAATGACATTGTAGGATAGTTGTGAGAGGCCAGATTTGGCTGGTTTGAACAAAACATGCAATATTTGAGCCAGATGTGGCTGGTTTAAATACTAAAGCATTAATTTTAATTACATCACAGGATACCTAAATATTCAAGTTAGGAAAATAAATTATTAACCAAAGTTTGAAAGAAAAACAGAATTCATTGAACAAGAACCCTGAATTCATTGAAACAGAGTAATAACAGGAAATTTATAAAACAAGCAAGAGTTTTTATTAAAAGAGTTTATTAATCAAGTACTAGACTACTAATAACCACTTGACTAGTTTTCGCTAAAGTTCCACTGATACTTGTTGCAACAGTTCAGATCTAACTGAGAATAAAATCGTGGAACCTCATACAGTTCTCTCTGCAGCTAATTCTTCTAAAAGTTGTCAGTCTACATTTATGGTATTTTATGACATCAGTCATTTTTTTTTGTCTTCTTTATGAGCCACTGTATGAGCTAGTTAAGGTGAAAATTATCACAATTTCCAGCACATCAAATAACTGAAAAAGAATTTTCACTGGTTGCTAATAACTATATGTTTTCTATCATCATTTTTTTAACATCCACTTTTCTATATGTTACTGGAATTCACTGAGGCAAACTTTCTATGGCCAGACACCCTTCCTAGTGCCAATTCTCATGTTTTTAAGGTAATTTTCCCCCATGGCTGGACATGTTTTCATGGAAGACAGTGATGCTCATAACTATCACATGATGTCCAGATAAGGAAACACAAACACACAGAGAATGGGCTTCTTCAGTTTCCATCAGCAAGGCTTTAGTTAACCCAGGGTTAAAGTAGAAGACACTTGCCCAAAACCACATGGTTGGAAAGCAAATTTCTTAATCACACAGCCATGTCTACACACACACACACACACACACAAACAATCATCAGTGTCATCTTTATATCCACTTTATCCATACTAGCATGATTTGAGCAAGACATATTTAGATAGTTTTTTTATGAATGCATACCCTCCCTACCACCATTCTGTACTTGTAGCTCAAGTGAGGTATTTGGATTCCACTTGTCTTTGCATATCTAAAACAAAAGTGCCAAACTGTGGGACATAGCTACAGGTGACAAACATGCATCACTATTTTTACTTAAATGATGACAATGTGAAAATACATGGATGTATATATATATATATATATATATATATATATATATATATAT
>NC_068981.1:98713235-98715260 GCF_001194135.2 Octopus bimaculoides | reverse complement strand
TCCCGTAGGATTTTCGAGTGAGATCGTTGCCAGTGCCCCTGGACTGGCTTGTGCGGGTGGCACATAAAAGACACCATTTCGAGCGTGGCCGTTTTTGTGCGGGTGACACGTAAAAGTACCCACTACACTCTCTGAGTGGTTGGCGTTAGGAAGGGCATCCAGCTGTAGAAACTCTGCCAAATTAGATTGGAGCCTGGTGTTGCCATCAGGTTTCACCAGTCCTCAGTCAAATCGTCCAACCCATGCTAGCATGGAAAGCGGACGTTAAACGATGATGATGATGATGATGATGATGATATACGTGCGTGAGTCGTCTAAGAAACCACAAGTGAGGGAGAAAATGCACTCATATAACTGTTAGTAGGGTGGGTATATTATCTGAATTTTATAGCATTAAGTATCCATCACGACTGGTCTTACCAATCGGTTTTGTGCAAAATACAATGGAGTGTTAGGTAACAATCCAATTATATAATTACATTCATCAGAGGTAGCAAGTATGGAAGGGATTATGGTGTCTGCTCTCTATTGTCAGAGATGGATTAGCACAACCGGTCAGTGGCTGCTGCGAAAAAAGTGGTGGAACAAAAAAATGGGCCAAGGGATTTGGCTAGAGTTTGACCTAGACACACACCAATGCACCTATGTACACATACGCACACCTCTATAAAGCAAACATCCTGCATATAACTATCCCCCACTACCCCCAGCCCAAACCCCCTCACACACACACACCATTATACATTACACACCTCACACTAATATAAGAACCCCACAACTTTACTCTTTACAGAAAAAATAGACCAACAAACACAGCACTATACATACCTACACCCACAGAAAAAATTATACATATGACACTGATACACATACCACACATCCCATCCCCACAGGGACACCACATTATTAATACACACTTTCCCCACTTCAAGATAACTCTTGCCGGCTTCACAACATATCTAACCAAGGGACATAACTCCTAGCTGAATCCCCTGGCCCATTTTTGTTCCACCACATTTTTCGCAGCAGCCGCTGACCAGTTGAGCTAATAGACAATAGAGAGTAGTCACCATATTCCCTTCCATATTGACTATCTCTGATGAGTGTAATTATATAATTGGATTGTTACCTAACACTCCACTGTATTTTGTGTGAAACCGACTGGTAAGACCAGCCGTGATGGATACTTGATGCTATAAAATTCAGATTATATATATATATATATATATATATATATATATAATATTATATATATAAAACTGAGAATGTGTGTCTGTCTGTCTGTGTGAATCCCTAAAACTCGAGAAGTACCCAACAGATTTCATTCAAATTTTACACATACATTACTTGGGTTCCATGGAGTGTCATGGGCCAAAAAAATTTTCAACTTCTTGCCTAATGCAAGCCTGGAGCAATCTTTTAGACTGGTTCAGTATTACATGTCAAACGTGAGAAAATAAGATCTATATTGTAATGATATAATATTATTTCACTTTTATTCTTTCATTTTTAATTCTAATGTGATAAGACTATAATATTGTTTCACTTTTAATTCCAATGTGATAACACCAAGATTATCTTATTTCTATTATATTTGAATTATATCCTAATGCGAACAACGTTACGCATAGGCAAGTTTCCATCTTTATGGCCGAGGAGAAGTTTAAGGTGTGGAAGCAAGGACTAGAATCGAAGGGCCTCGGAGTCAACCTAGCAAAAACCAAAATCCTAATAAGTAGGAAGGTAGATAAAACACAAACCCCTTCAGGTAGATGGCCCTGCTCAGTATGCAGTAAAGGAGTAGGTAGTAACTCTATAAGATGTACCCAGTGCAAGCTATGGACACATAAGAGGTGCAGCAATATCAAAGGCAGATTAACTACAAAGTTAGTTTTTGTATGTGGCAGATGTTCAGGTGCAATAAACACTGTAAACAAACAGGAAACAACTTCTATCTCATTCCAGGGAGAAAAACTAGAGGTAGTTGATAGCTTCCGCTATCTGGGTGACCAAGTTAGTAGTGGG
>NC_068981.1:98707636-98712417 GCF_001194135.2 Octopus bimaculoides | reverse complement strand
CCAGTACCGCCTGACTGGCCTTGTAGGGTTTTCGAGCGAGATCTTTGCCAGTGCCCCTGGACTGGCTCTTGTGTGGGTGGCACATAAAAGACACCATTTCGAGTGTGGCCGTTTTCGAGCGGGTGACACGTAAAAGCACCCACTACACTCTCTGAGTGGTTGGCGTTAGGAAGGGCATCCAGCTGTAGAAACTCTGCCAAATTAGATTGGAGCCTGGTGTAGCCATCCGGTTGCACCAGTCCTCAGTCAAATCGTCCAACCCATGCTAGCATGGAAAGCGGACGTTATACGATGATGATGATGATGATGATGATGGCCACGACAGCGGAATGGTGTGTCAGTATATATGTGTGTTGACTGATGTAATGAACAGCTGGAGGTGAAACTCTTGACAAAAACAATGAGGTGACAGGTCCAAGGTAGATAAAAATACACATTTACCGTTCAATTACCAGTTGATAATTATCGCAGCAGTTGCAAGATATTTACAGTTACATATTAACCCTTAAATTAGCATTTAATATATGTGCTTATTAATATATATATATATATATATATATATATATATATATTTATTAAGAAATTTATCTATAATAATTATTGTGGCATTTACTGTTAAATTAGCAGTATGTACATGTGCTTCTATTTGGTTCATTTACACTGCATACAAAAATTAAGACAGCTTACAAAAATAGAGATTAATGTATAATTTTTTTAAACTCACTTTTGGCAGCAATCATTTTCTTTACCTCCATTTCTAAGATGAAGCGACCATTTAGCTGAGCTTAAAGAACACATTCAGTTAGCAGTGCAGGAGCTAACTCCTGAAATGCTAACTGAATGTGTTTCACAACACTAAGGAGAGATTTGAAGTATGCAGGGATACAGACATGTTGAAAGTTTTCAATAAAAGTTTGACATAAGATTTATAAATCTATTTGTTTTGGTATCATAATTAAGTAATAAACATAAAATTCTGTCAGTTTTTTTTAAAATTTGCTCAATTTCATTGAAACAAATGATATAGTGTTGTTAGTTGTTTCTTTGGTCAAGTAAATATTAAAATCAAAGGTCTTCTTGCCGTAAACGTCCCATCTTTTTGTTAAGCATATTGTATCAAGGAGTATATTATCCAAAATGTATCTCTCCTTTATAGGCATGGCTGTGTGGTTGAGAAGCTCGCTTTCCAACCATGTTGCTTTGGGTTCAGTCCCACTGTGTAGAACGTTGGGCAATTCTCTTTCATTACAGCTCCAATGCCAACCAAAGCCTTGTGTATTATATAATTGCCATTACTGTATTGATATATAAAATAACACATACAACTCACTTATCATTGTCATATAATAAACAAACAAAAGTTCATGTATGAAATTGATCTTTTTTCTACTTCAGTTATTACATATTTTTCTCTTATAAAATACACACATATAGGAGGAGTAAATTATATATATATAACATGTTGATTGTGGCTCCCGAGAAAGAGTAAAAGTAATAACTCGATCAACAATGGGTATTACTGCTAAGATATACATATACACACACACGTTTGTGTATATATATATATATACACACACACACATATATACATACATGTATACACATACATATAAATACACATGTATACACACACATACATCACATATATATATATATACATACATATATAAAAACCAGCCAGCCACAAGGGATAGGTGGGTGCTTATGATTATGAAACCCTTCCCTGGTGAAGAATGCACAACAAAGGTTGGTGGTTAATAACTTCAGACTCAGAAACACAAACCAGTTTTGAAAAGGATGACATAAAAACTTAAAGATCAATTAAACAATCAGACATTTAAATACACACTAGTTGAGGCATTGGAAGAAAAAGAAGAGGAAATAGAGTCATATAGCAAAGATGACAGCTGAAAATTCCTGAGCCACAAACTACTGAGGGCTACAGATCAAATCTGTGGTTGGGACAAAATTTTCAGCCAAACTAAGGGTAATATGGTTGTGGAACTGTGAGGTAGACAGGGCCATAAAAGTACAGACAGGCTTGGAAAAACCAGAAAAATGGAAGCAGTAAAGAACTATATCAGTTAGGCAACATGTTTATTTAACAAGGGCAGAAGCAGAAGGAAGGAAGCTTTGCCAATGTTATGGCATGCTCCAGATGGCAAGACAGTATAGCAAAGGGAGTCAAGATGTATGGATAGACAACAGTATGCTTGCACTTAGTGATCCTGAAAAGAAATAGACATGAAACTGCTACTATGAAAGGTTATTAAAATGTGGAAAATGCATAGGAGGAGAGCCTTCCAAACATGAACCTTACAGAGGGACTAACTATCCCAGTTGACACAATATGATAGATAAAGCAATTAAGGACATGAAGACAAGGAAATCCCCTGATCCATCAGGAATTACTGCTGAGATGCTTAAAATATCTGGCAGAGAAGGATACAGCCTACTCATATAGTTAATCAGGTTGTATAGGAAGGTGTTATATCAATTGACTAGTGTAGCAGCATCACAATCAACTGTTACAAGGGTACAGGAGAAGCATAGAAAGGAGTAATTACATAGGTATTAAACTGCTGATTTAAGTCACAAAGTTAGAGAGAGAGAAAGTTATAGCCCAATTGATTGGGAACAGAATTTGATTAAAATAAGATGCAATTTGGCACATCTTAGAAAGACAATGGCAGGAGAAGTATTTAGCTGAAAGTAAACCATTGTACTTGGCATTCACTGACCTGGAGAAAGCCTTCAACAGAGTTCCTCGTTCTGTGATCTGATGGTCTCTGAGGAAGCTAGGGGTAAATGAACAGCTTGTGAAAGCCATACAAGCCATATACAGGGGCACTGCCAGTAAGGTGAGAGTTAGCCATAGGTATAGCAATGAATTTACAGTTAAAAGTAGGAGTTTACCAGGACTCAGTTCTCAGTCCCCTCCTATTCATCATTGTCCTTTAAGCTTTTACAAAAGAAATTAGACCAGCCACCCTAGGGAACTACTATATGCTGATGATCTTGTTCTTATAGCAGAATCTGCAATAGCATTACAAAAAAATTCCAAGTGTGGAAGCAAAACCTGGAATCAAAGGGGCTTAAAGTTAATTTAGCAAAGACCAAAGTTCTAGTAAGAAAATAGACAAGACGCTACTCTTTCAAGTAAATGGCCCTACTCAACATAAAAGCAAGAATTCCTTACAGTCTACCTAGTGCAAACTATGGACATACAAGAGGGGCAGTGGGATCACAGGAAGGTTAACAGAGAAAGCAGTGTTCATATGTAGAAGGTACACAGGAGAAATAAACACTAAGAATACACAAGACCTATATTTTCTCAAATGCCTTCAAGACTCCCAAGAAGTAGTAGAGCTAGGTGAGCTAATTAGCAATGAAAGGGAATATTCTGAAAATATAGTTACGAGAATAAAAATAGGATGGCGAAAGTTCAGAGAGCTGTTATTTGCCTTGGCAACCAAAGGTCTCTCTGACAGACAGAAAGACAGATTGTATGATGCTTGTATACAAACAGCAATGCCAATTGATAGTGAGACATAGGCTCTGAATGCAGAAGAGATGTGAGGACTAGAGAGGTTTGAAGCTAATATGCTCCATTGTGATATGCAATGTCAGTGTGCATGTACAACAAAGTGCTAATGTATTGAGATAAGGATTAAACATAAGAGGAATCAGATGTAATGTACAAGGCAGAAGACTGCACTGGTTTGGTCATGTGATGTGCATGAAAGAGGACAGCTGCACAAAGAAGTGCTGGTTGCTTAAGTGAATGGGATTTGTGGAAGAGGGAGACCTAGGAAGATGTATGATGAAGTAGTGAAGGCTGATCTCAAGATGATGAGCTTCACAGAAGAGTTAATAAAGGACAAACAATTTGTGATTCAATGTGCTCAAAAGGACCCATCCATCACAGCAAAAACGAGGTCATAAAAATGTTATTTATCCTTGTATATGCCAGGTTCTACCCCCATGCCCATGCTGACCTGTTAAGCACTCCCCACATCTCATGCCCATCTAATTTCCATCATTTCTCTACCTATGGCACTATTCAGCTACTGTAGTCACTGGAGAGCAGAATTAGCACATATTACATTCCCACCATTTTTGCACTGCCAGTTACCGTTTTCCCCCCCACTCCACAGAACCACTTTATCCAGCATTCTCATTATCATCTCTTCTCACACTATTTTCAACAGTCATCTCTTTTTTGTGCCTCCAATTATCTCTCTCTCTCTCTCTCTTCATACTTCATCTTAACATCTCTCATATCTGCCAGCATACCCCACTCACTATAGCCATCCTTATGTACCTCTACATCTTCTTCCACACCACGCCAACACCTCACACATCATGCCCTTATTTCTTAATCTATCTTCCTTGAACCACTTCTATCTCTCTCCCCTTACCCCTCTCTGTACTGGCATTTCCCACCAACTTCACCTTCACACTTGTTCATTACTCAATACATTCGCCTTTACCCCCATCTCCAACCAACTATTGCTCTCCACTCACATTGTTATGAAACTATCCACCCTAACCGCCCTCACTGATCCACTGTTCATATCTTCTTATGCTCACCTTATTATAAATCTTGAGGGCTTGCTCTGGCACCCCATCACTACCATTTTGTCTTCCTAGCAACACCCACCCTTATTTAATGGAGGGCTGTCATGTAGCTTCTCTATAGCAACATATGTGCACATGTCCTCTTCAATGCCTAGCATTAAGCCACCACCCTCTCTCAAATACTGACCCCCCCCCCCCCC
>NC_068981.1:98700408-98707626 GCF_001194135.2 Octopus bimaculoides | reverse complement strand
GACCCCCCCCCCACTAGTTGGGGGAGCTTTTTCATTTTCCATTCATGCAATTACTTGGCAACATCATAGGTAGAGGTGGCATGAAACAAGCACCCAGTACACTCTGTAGAGTGGTTTGTGCTAGGAAGGACATCATGCCAAAGCTGCCATTGGAGCTCAATGCAGCCCTGCAGCAGCTTGATCTTGTCAAACTGTCCAACACATGCCAGCATAGAAAAACAGACATTTGATGATGATGATGATGATGATGATGATGATGATGGTGATGATGGTGATGATGATGGTGATGATGATGATGATGATGGTGTGTGTATATGTAGTAGGTGCAGGTGTTGCTGTGTTGTAAGAAGTTTGCTTCCCAACACATGGTCTCTAGTTTAGTCCCACTCTGTAACAACTTGAGTATATATGTATGTGCTATGTCTTCTTGCTTTGACTTCATATGACTTGTAAACCATCATACTAGTGGTTGACCTTTGTTTCCAATCTACCATGCAAATATGTTCATGGAGAAATTATTACCTTACCATCTGACCCATGCAAGCATGAAAAAGTTAATGTGAAATGATATATTAGATACAATTGCGCTGGTATGGTCATTTGGCAAAACTGGATGAGGATAGCTGTGTGGAAAAGTGCCACAGCCTAGCGGTTGAGGGTACCTGTGGAAGAGGTAGACCCAGGAAGACCTGGGATGAGGTGGTGAGGCACGACCTTCGAACATTAGGCCTCACAGAGGCAATGACTAGTGACTGAGACCTTTGGAAATATGCTGCGCGTAAGAAGACCCAGCAAGACAAGTGAGACCATAACCCGTGGCCTTTACCAGGGGTGTAGCCAGCCGACTTATGCGTATGTTTCCTTCTTTGGACACAAAACCCTGCTTGTGAAGACCTGTTGAAGCAAGTGAAATCGAAATTAAAACTGAACCAAATTCAATGACTGGCACCCATGCCAACCTTCCTTCATTGGTCACTAAACTCTGCTTGCGAAGACCTGTTGGAGCAAGTGAAATCAAAATCGAAACTGAACCAAATTCAATGACTGGCACCTGTGCCAGTGGAGCGCTAACAGCACCATCCAAGCGGGATCACTGCCAGAGCAGCTGTCTGGCTTCCGTGCTGGTGGCACATAAAAAGCACCATTTGAGCGTGATCATTACCAGCATCGCCTTACTGGCACTTAAAAAAGCATTTGAGCGAGGTCGTTGCCAGTGCTGCTGAACTGACTCCTGTGCAGGTGGCACGTAAAAAACACCATCTGAGTGTGGCTGTTGCCAGTACCGCCAGATTGGCCCTTGTGCCGGTGGCACGTAAAAGCACCCACTACACTCTCGGAGTGGTTGGCGTTAGGAAGGGCATCCAGCTGTAGAAACTCTGCCAGATCAGATTGGAGCCTAGTACAGCCATCCGGTTCGCCAGTCCTCAGTCAAATTGTCCAACCCATGCTAGCATGGAAAGCGGACGTTAAACGATGATGATGATGATGATGATGATGATCTATGCATGTGAATGTGTGTGTGAATCAACAAGGAGGGAGCTGTCAACAATTTTATGACCTCCATCACATCTGAACATATCTCATGGCATAGGCTGTTTTGTTTTTCCCTAATTTCCATCAAAGTTTTATCCTTACCTGCATATAAAGCCATCACATCAAAAGTAGAAAATAACATTTTCACGAGAATTAGATACTTTCTCTGTATTCTATATGTGTCTGTTAGTTCATCTGCCTCTATAGGCTTATATTTTGTTTGGATTTTTATCATTGCACAAATGTCCAGGTGCAGGTGTGGCTGTGTGGTAAGAAGTTTGCTTTCCAACCACATGGTTCTGGGTTCAGTCTCACTGCATGGCACACTGGGCAAGTGTCTTCTACTATAGCCACAGGCCGACCAAAGCATTGTGAGTGGATTTGATAGACGGAAACTGAAAGAAGCCTGTTGTGTGTGTGTGTGTGTGTGTCTTTGTGTCTATGTTTGTCTCCCATCACTGCTTGACAACTGGTGTTGGTGCATTTACATCCCCATAATCTAGCAGTTCAGCAAAAGTGACTGATAGAATAAGTACTAAGCTTAATAACAAAAAGTCTTGAGGTTGATTGGTTCTACTAAAACCATTCAAGGTGATGCCCTAACATGGCTGCAGTCATATGTTTAACATAAATTTGTATGTATTTTGTATGTGTATGAATAGTTATATGTCAGTTCACTATGCATTTATGTGAATACATATATTTATCTAAATTTGCATATTTCTGTGAGTGGTTTCCCATCTTCAAACCATATTGCATTATTTATGTACACATCATCATCATCATCATCGGTTTTCAATGCTGGCATGAGTTGGATGGCTTGACCACAGCTAGCAAGCTGGAGAACTGTATCAGGTTCTAGCCCAATTTGACCTTGATTTCTATGGCTGGATGCCCTTCCTAATGCCAACCACTTTACAAAGTGTGCTGGGTGCTTTTTATGTAGATCAGAACAGAAGTATAACAAGATAAAAATAAGTGAACTTTATGAAGGTTTTGAAGAGCACCTATAAACTCAGATTTTGTTAACAGCAACTATGAAAGTGTTATATTTGTGACACCCACTGAAATGAAATCTAATTTGTCGATTCAAATTTGTTTATACACATTACTAATAATAATTACCAAGTGAATTTTCCTTTTTTCTTTCTTCAGCACACTCAATCTTAACTGCTGGAGTTTTTGAACTGCCATCAACATCTACCATAGGGCAAGTATTACATTCCAGGTTGCTGTTCAATTGATCAGTGTCATTCTCACTAATGGCTGGGAATTCTGAAAAAAAAAAAATAATAATAATTCAACGATAAATATTGCTTGAGTATCAGAAACAGTAACAATAGCAATAATAAGAAAACCTACATTAAAAGAGCTAAACAAAATCATTCAAACTATTTCTTAACTCATGTTAGTGTTTAAAACCAACAGTGTTAAAAAACAGCTGATCCTACTAGAGGTTTAACTAAATATTAGGCACAATATATTAAACATGTCTAATTTGTGGGTCATTATTAACTCTTTAGCCTTCAGATTATTCTGTCAAATGTTATGCTTATTTATTCACATTGTTTTGAATTAATCATGCATTATCTTGTAGCTTTGAGATTTAAATGATGTGATTGTTTATTTTTTGAATGACATTGTAGGGTAGGTGAGAGGGAACAGATCCGGCCAGTTTGAACATAAAATGGGTAGAATATTTGGGCTGGATTAAGTGCTAAAGGGTTACTCAAGTGGTTAACCAATCCTGTGGAACACACTTATTACTCCACATTTTTACATAAATTTTTTTAAAAAAAGACTCAATATAAGTATTATACAGAATGAAAGAAGAATGCAACCTTTTTATAATCAATCTGCCACAGACTCACCTTTGTCACATGTTATCAAATTTCCCAAAACTGACTGTTTAATGTCGTCTTGTTTAAACATCAAAAGTTATGCTATAACATTACTGTTAACATGAGATTTTAATAGATAAACATTTATTGTATACAATTTACCAATATTAGGCAAGTGAAATCGAAATCGAGTTAAATTGGACACTAAACTCCACTTGCGAAGACCTGTTGAGACAAGTGAAATCGAAATCAAATTAAATTCGACGAGTGGCACCCATGGCAACGTCGTCTCCTTCATTGGACATGAAACTCAGCTTGCGAAGACTTATTGGGGCAAGCGAAAGCGAAATTGTGATGGCACCTGTGCCCAGCATCGCCTTTCTGGCACTTGTGCCCACGGCATGTCTAAGGACTTTCAAGCGAGATCATTGCCAGTGCCCCTGGACTGGCTCTTGTGCGGGTGGCACACAAAATACACCATTTTGAGCGTGGCCGTTGCCAGTACCGCCTGACTGGCCTTCGTGTGGGTGACACGTAAAAGCACCCACTACACTCTCTGAGTGGTTGGCGTTAGGAAGGGCATCCAGCTGTAGAAACTCTGCCAAATCGGATTGGAGACTGGTGTAGCCATCTGGTTTCACCAGTCCTCAGTCAAATCGTCCAACCCATGCTAGCATGGAAAGCGGACGTTAAACAACGATGATGATGATGATGATGATGCTTTGTGTTCTTTAACATGCTTTGTTCACTATTTCTCCACATCTATATTCCACTTATTTCTACATTAGCTAATGCAAAAAGCCTCAACATGGTCGCTCAACCTGCTGGAAATAGCAACCAAATCTACCTTTAATTACACCCTTTGTCTTTACATACTACATAATGTACTCTTAGATATACAAGACAGGATGGTCATGAGTGGAATGCTTTTGATCATAGGCTTCTATATTCGATAATTGATCCAGTGCTAATCAAAGCATTTTTACAATATTCCACTCACTTAAGACAGAAAGTAGCTTTAATTTTAGTAGCTATGACTCTTAGTTTGAAAAAATTTCAAGAGAATAATTTGATGCAACAAATGAAAAACTTAAGACATATTATCCTTGTGGTTGATTTTGATAGTAATAGTGATTGTACCACAGAACCAATTTTAATAACAGAACAGAACATTGTTCAAAACATGCTTATTCTATGTATAACTTAATAGTTTTTCAATGATCATAGTGGTAATTTTTTTAAAAATTGGTGTAATTACATGTGTAGATAGGTTTGCATTTCTACTTGGTTCATACAATTACACTGTGCAAACTTTTTTCAAATTTATCATCATCATTTTACATCCAGTGACAAGGTGAGGAAACCAAATATTCTTCCATATATTGGATTTTTGAACAAAAGTGCACACTATTTTTTAAATAAAATTAAAAAACTGTATTTAGATATTTCTATGTACCTTTATTCAACCAAATATGTCCCATTTTGTTTCACTATCTTTTGCTGTCTTTGAGGCAGCTTCATGATTGCATTTTCCCAGAACTTGGTGCCTTTCTGGTTCATGGACTGATCTAAGTGGTTTTTACAGTCTTCAAAGAATTGAAGTTCTTTCCATTAAGAGAATTTTGTAGGGATCAAAACAAATGGTAATCTGAAGGTGCAAAGCCAAGTGAGTAACATTGGTTGTAGTAGGACATCCCAGCCAAGCTGTACCCAGAAGGAAGACAACACACTTTCAAATAGTCAATTATGGATGTTTTTCATCAACTGCCTCCTTTAATCTATCTAATTGGGAACAATAATTATTTGAATTCATCATCTGATTTTGTGGAAGGACCTTATAATATACAATGCCCTTCCAATCCCACCATATACAGAGCATCACCTTCTTCAGATACTGACCAGCTTCTGAAGAGATTAAAGACACTTCATTTTGTTTTCCCCAGAATCATTTTCACTCTACATTGTTGTACAATCTATTTTTTATCAGCTATGAGCATTTTTCAAAAATGGATTGTTTTCGTTGCATTTGAGCAGAGATTTGCAGATGGAAATGCAGTCCATTAAATTATTAGGCACCCAAACATCATAGCAATTCACATACCCAAATGTTTTTAAAAACCGTATGACATACGTAGAGTATCTCAGTATGTAACCTAAATTATTTTTGATGAGTGTTTTGATTTGGTCATCAGCAAGAACTGTAAGCCAGCCAGAACATTCATGGTCTTGAAAATAAAAAAAATTTTACCCCTAAAACCTAGTGTACTGCTTACAAACAGTCCTCACAGCTATGGCAACATCTCCATAAACAGCACATATCTTTTTTGCTGATGGTACAGCATATTTGCCATTCCAGAAATAAAAGAGCATCAAATGAAAAAAGTGTATGTGATTTTTCTCCATTTTCACTTTTAACATAAAAAAACCAGTAGAAATAAACTATCCATATAGTAATTCTATACAAAGATGTGGTGAAATATCATCTTCCAGAAAAATAAAAATATATGTCAATTGCTTCTGTCGTGTGAGAAACAAAAGAGTGTGTGTGTGTGCGTGTATAATTATTTTACACCTGCTTTCCACATTCGTGTGGACAACTTGACAGAATCTGGTGAGTTAGAAGATCACCTCATGTTCCAATGTTTCCATTTATGCATGGGTTCTATAGCTGGATACCCTTCTTAATGCCAACCACCCCTACAGAGTGCCATTGCACCAGTACTAGCAAGCCTAAAGAGTCCCTACAAGTATAAGGAGAATAGGAGAAAGAATGATTATAGGTACAGTAATGAAAGAGGGTAGAGTATGATGAGAAGAACAGATTTATTGTTGTAGGAGAATGATAAAGGAAGTGTAGGCACTGTTGAGGGAGGGAATATGGAAGGGATTTGTATCAAGGGTTAATGAGAGAGAGATGGATAGAGCAGTAAGAATAATGGGGAGGACTTTGTAGCAATGATCTAACCCACATTGTAAGGACAAATATGAATGGAATTCTCTCTCTCTCTCTGGCTGGGTAACTATGTACCTCCTCTACAGCAAGACATCTATTTCTATCTCTGATACACTAACCTTTCATCATCTGACACAAAATCACCTCTTCCAATGTCCCCCTCCCCTCTAAAAGATTCCTTGTCTTGCAAAATTATTTGGTGACCCGGCCAATGCTGGTGCCATTTCCATGCCAAAAATGACCTCGCTTGTGCAGGTGCCACATAAAAAGCACTCAGTCCACTCTGCAGGGTGTTTGGTGTTAAAACCATGCCAAAAGGGACACAGAAGTCTGGTGCAGTCTTCTGCATGGCCAGCTCCTGTTAAACCGTCCAACCCATGCCAGCATGAAAGGAAGACATATGATAATGATGAGTTGGAAATAGGGAAGGTGAAAGGTAGAATAAAATGATGGCAAGAATCTAGAGAGGGCTATAGGAAGAAATCGAAATATAAGGGAAGGTGATGGGAGTGAACCAGAGAAGAAAGAGATGAGAGTGCTGGGGTAGGAAGAGAAGTTATAGAGAGGACAGTGAGAGAAACAAGTAGAGGGTGGTGTAGCAGTAAGTGAATGCAGTAAGAGAAGTGAGAGGAAAAGAGTTGGAGGCTAATACAGAGGCAGAGGAAAAATGCAGTGAGAGTATCCAAGACAAGGAGATAGAGGAGAGTGAGAGGAGGAGGAAGACTAGAAGGTGAAGGCAGTAAAAGAATCCCCGCAATCAACACTCAACTTGTTAGCATTTTCTTCACCACATTTGTCCAAGAGCTGGTTTTCTCCAGTACAGCATGTTACCAATCGGTGCAGTTACTATCACTTTCCTGAGATCAACTTTCACCTTGTGTGTGTGTGAGG
>NC_068981.1:98679530-98700379 GCF_001194135.2 Octopus bimaculoides | reverse complement strand
GGGGGGGGGGGGCATGTGCTTATGCATCTACTTACACACACATATAGCCCATCTATGTTATGTGTGTGTGTGTGTGTGTGTCATCCATCTATAATGCAAATAGTAGCGGAATATGAAATCAGCTACATAATAATAAACAAGAAGACGCATCAAGCTAAGTGAAATTGTGGCCATCAATGCATACAGGCTTGTTCTCTATGTCCCTCTCTCAGCTGTGAGATCCTAGTTTTGCAGACTCATGGGTGCTGGTGCAATGTAAAAGCACCTGTGCCAGTGCCATGTAAAAGTACCTGTGCCAGCTCCACTTAAAAGCACCATGGTTGGTGCCATGTTAAAAGCACCCAGTACACTCTGTAAAGTGGCCAGTGCTGGGAAGGGCATCCAGCCACAGAAACCAATCAAAAACAAACAAATGGAGCCTGGGCAGCTCTTCAGCTGGCCTTCTATTGTCGAACCATCCAACCCTTGCCAGAATAAAGAACAGACATTAAATGATGATGGTAGTAGTGGTGGTGGTTGCAGTCATCGTCATTGTCATGCACTTTGTGGAAAAGCATTGCTATAATATAGATTCCCAACTAGCCAATGATTTACTGCTTTTCCAGTGATGAGAATGACAAGGGACTGTCTGTGTAATTTGGGCAGAAGAAATACCACAAGGTATCACTGTATGCATACACCAGTTTTATTGCTTTTCTCCCCAATATATACAACTTTTGGTCTTATATATTGGCAAAAGGTATACACATACATATATATAGAAATTCACTGAATCGCAAAGGAAATGCGATTTTTTCAAATGTCATTTTTATATGGTAAATTCTGAAAATTTATTTCGGGGATCTAAGCGTAAATATTCCAAGACATGCTGGTTTATGACTGAAACCCAAATCGCAGGTAACCTTTCAACTTTCCCTGAAATGACACACCAAAACGCAGCTGCACTGAATGCCATGGGTGGCAGTTGCAAACAATTGTCATGAAAACCAAAATGCATGTGCATCTCATGGAGGTTATGAGTATAAAAATCAACTTGAACCACGTTCCTGGCATTCGTAATTTGGATGCATCAGGTATGACCAGATTGTCAGCAGTGCAGAGAGAACAAGCTATTGGCCAATTACAAGCAAGACAACATGCCCTGGTTGTTGTGAAAGCTTACAATGTCCATGTTAGCACCATCTATCGCCTGCAACAGCGATACAACAACACCAACAGCACTGCAGACTTTGCCCGCAGAGGGCGCCCCTGGGTGACCACGCCCAGGCAGGACTGTTTCATCCACCTGCAACACCTCTGTGATCACTTCAGACTGATCAGCATGACAGCTCGTGAGACCATTACCACTGGATAGCGACACATCAGCGACAGCACAGAAAGATGTTGACTGGCTGCCAACAACCTGTGTTGCCATTATCCTGTTTGAAGGCCTGTCCTCACTGCCTGCCACCATCAGGCACGACTACAGTGGGTTACACAGCACTGACATTGGCAGCACCAGCAATGGAGGTTGATAGTCTTCTCTGACGAGAGCTGGTACTGCGTTTCCACCTCGAATGGCAGAGTGCGGGTGTGGCGTAAGAGGGGTGAACGATACAGAGATGTGTAGTGTACTTCTCTCTCTCTCTGTTATATATACATGAGTGCGGACGTAGTGGTTAACAGCTAGCCTTCGGCCGCACTTTTGGACCCTGTTGTGTCCACCACTCTGATTGGTTGGTATTGGTGCATTTTTGTCTCTTGTTCTATTTCACACCAGGGTGCAACCCTACCAATTGCAGCCTTCAAATAAGGTCGTGTGGGACAGTTTTTCTGAACCCCTGTTTGAGCCGATAGTACCTTATAAATAGCTAGCTTTTCTGCATATGATTGTAAGTCGGCTTTAGACCTTCTGAGGTCTAGCCGCTGGCCACAGAGCACACAGCCAGTTCCAGCGACAACACGACACAGCTTCATGGAGATCCATCACTTCGTTCAACAGCTTACTGCAAACTCCTTTGTCGCCACCGCCAGCTTCTTAGCGTCTACATCAACTTCTCTACATACACACCACCAGCAGCACTTGCATAGCTTTTCCCCACGCTGTTTGTGAAATGCTTCACCATGGTTAACAGCGAGTACAACGAGCAAGAACTCCTGTACCAAGTAACCGTCCGCAGCATTGAGGCCTCAACTTCTTACACGACATGTGTCTCCCCGGCTCTGCCTTGCAGCCACAACTTCTTACAGCACCTCAACTACTGTGTACCTTCAATACGAACTGGTATTTACCATCCTTGTGCCTGGAGTTTCTTCTAACGTCCTTTTCTATGCTCTGTATTTCTCTCACACACATACATCCAAGTTTGTATACACATACACTTTGTTTGCATGATGGCCTGTCTATTATTATGTTTATATGTCACACTCACACACACACAAGTTGACATATCAATAAAACCTTCTCTTAAACCTTCTACCGGTTGTATCTCTCTTTTTTCCTTTTTGGCACTTATACTCATTTAACCTCTTTTCGCGTTTTTTATTTGTATCGACCATGCGATGCGCTAAAGGAGCCATTCCTCGTCACCATCTCCTGGTCGCACGGTCGTTACAGATGCATTTGTCATGGAGAGAGACAGGTGGGGTGGCCAAAGCATCATGGTTTTGGGTGCTATAGGCCTGAATCAGAGAACTGGATCCTATATTTTCCGAAATATTGGTGCAGGCAGAGGGAGTGGCATCACAGCACAGCGCTACATTGACCAGATCCTAAGACCTCACATCATGCCCTTCTTCACACATCACCAAAGCCATGTGTTCCAGCAGGACAATACTCCTTCCCACATGGCCAGGGTCGCCATGGACTTCCTACATCAGCACATCAGAACCATGCTGTGGCCGGCTCTCAGCCTGCCAATTCAACACCTGTGGGATGAAATTCAGAGACAGCTGAACCAGGTGGTCTCAAGGCCAACAACTCGTGTGGAACTGGAGGCAGCTTTCCTCAGGGTGTGGGCATAGGTACCAAAGGCTTTTGTGAACCAACTCATGCACTCCATGTACCAACAGTGTATGGCCGTTTTGAACACTCAGGGAGGGCATACACAGTACTGAACATGTCACGCCCTACAATCTTGATGTGCTGGATCCGCCCACTACCGGAACACATGACAACAACCCATAGACTGTGGTCAAGTGCATCCAAGAAATTGACTTTATCAGATTTATCAAAATTTATCTCTGACATAATGAAATTAAAACATATTTCGCAGTCACACACGTCTCGCATTTCTTTTGCAGTTCAGTGTACATATAGTGCTGGTGCCACGTAAAAAGCACCCAATACATTCTGTGAAGTAGCTGGCACTAGGAAGGGCATTCAGCTGTAGAAACCATACCAAATCAGACAGTAAAGCTTGGCGAACTCCTCAGGTTTGTCAGCTCCTGTGAAACTGTCCAACCCATACCAGCATGGAAGACAGATGTTAAATGATTCTGATGATATATGATAAGCTTCTGCACAGTTCCCATCTACCAAACTGCATTCACAAAGCATTGATCAGCCCAAGGTTGTGTAGAGGATGCTTGCCTAAAGCTACCTGGAGTGGGATAAAATCCAGAACCACAGATTGTGAATTGAATTCCTTAACTATATAGCCATGACTAACCTTTAATATGTGAATCCTATTTTTCTACCAACATCATATCAAAAAATGTTGATTTGTTATACATATAGGCGTAGGAGTGGCTGTGTCGTAAGTAGCTTGCTTACCAACCACATGGTTTGGGTTCAGTCCCACTGCGTGGCACCTTGGGCAAGTGTCTTCTACTATAGCCTCGGGCCGACCAAAGCCTTGTGAGTGGATTTGGTAGACGGAAATTGAAAGAAGCCTGTCGTATATATGTATATATATGTATGTATGTGTGTGTATATGTTTGCGTGTCCCCCCAACATCGCTTGACAACCGATGCTGGTGTGTTTACGTCCCCGTAACTTAGCGGCTCGGCAAAAGAGACCGATAGAATAAGTACTAGGCTTCTAAAGAATAAGTCTTGGGTTCGATTTGCTCGACTAAAGGTGGTGCTCCAGCATGGCCACAGTCAAATGACTGAAACAACTAAAAGAGTAAAAGAGTAAAGAGTATATCACCTATCTGTGTGTTGTTAGTTTAGATTTTGGGTTTTCAAATAAATTTGCTCATTTTTTTTTCTGCTTGGCTCTTTCCATTGTGTGTCAGAAAAGTGACAAAATTTATTCAAATTTCGAAAACGATAAATATATGCTGTGCAATATGCCATGCTTGAGAAATCATGGTCGTGGCCGTTGTTGGCATCATGTAACTGGCACCCATGCCAGTGGCATGTAAAAAGCACCTTTTGGGCATTGGGCCTCAGTCAGGAGATGGGATAAACTACCTGCATCAACTTGCTATAAAAGCAGGTAGTCATTTTACCTTGTACTTATTCTTTGTGCAGATTTTGAAGAGTGCAGTTCGATTTTAACAGTTATTTTTTCAAAGCTAAAATGGAAGTGACAAAGGAGCATATTCAGCATATTTTACTCATAAGAGTTCAATAAAGGTAAAAATGCAACGGAATGTGCAAGGAATATTAATGTAATATATGGAGATTGGACAATAAGCATAAGCCAGTGTCAATGGTGGTTCCAGAAATTCCGAGCCAGAAACTACAGCCTAGAAGATGAACCTCATCCTGGAAGATCTGTAGAACTCAGAAAGGACATCCTGCAAACACTGGTGGCACAAAATTCCATCGTAACTGTTGAGGAACAAGCAGAGAAGCTTGGATTTGGTCATTCAACCATTCATTGACACCTGTGTGCCATTGGAAAAGTCAGCAAATTGGGTCAATGGGTTCCTCACAAACTTTCCAAGTCTAATTGCATGCAGAGAGTGAATGTGTGCTCTTCTTTGCTGTCACATCTCACAAATGAACCTTTTTTTGGACTAAATAATGACTGGTGATGAGAAATAGGTTCTCTATAAAAATGTCAAGCGCAAAAGACAGTGGGTAGGGAAAGAAACACTGACACCCCATGCTAAAGAAGGTCTTCACCTATGCAAAGTATTGTTATCCGTTTGGTAGGATATGAAAGGTTTAGTCCACTTTGAACTTTTAAACTCAAACCAAATAAGGGAGATCTACTTTGCTTATCTTAATTTTAAATAATAAAAGAAGTAAGAAAAAACTGCATTATTTATGGTATGACCCAATACTTCACCCACCCTACCCTTCATATACGTGGTATGAAACTAGAACACTGATGATAACAACAAATGCTATACCCCTCTATCATTGAGGCATTTTTTCTTTTTGACAAATGCACTTATTTTCTTTTTTATTTGTTTGCATAACATTTTACTAAAAAGTCATTTAAAAATTAATATATTCAAGAAAAAATTTCACACTATTTTAGTTTTCATTAGGTGTACGAAGGTGTTATATGTGAACGCCCTAATTTGCTGTGGACAGAGAAGTTGAAGATTGCTTGTTCTGTTATCTGGGTTTGTGGAATTGGAAAAGAAAATGTGGTAGGAGCTAAAAGATTTTTAAAAAAGTCATATTTGTAGGATACGCAACTGAACCAGTGTTCTGAATTGAAGAGAAAAGCTCACCTGATTCATCATTATTTTCAGCTTGTTCAGAATTTTGGTTATCTGTACATTCAAGTTCTTCAGTGATAGTTAAGGGTTCAAGATCTTTAAGAGTACCACGCTGACATTCTTTCTCCAATTCACGGGAATAATGAAGACAAGGAATTGCACTTACAGGAATGTCATGTTTCTAGCAAAATAGAAACAAAATACAAAAGTAAAGAAATTAATTGTTAATATTCTCAACTTAGACATCATAAGCAATAATATTAGACACTATTAAGTGTTAATTTAAGACACAATTTAGGGTAGGCTAAATAAATCATAAAATTCTATAAGATTAAAGAGAAGCAGTTCAGATATGTGACAAAAATGGCTGAATCTGTTGCTCTTTCGTAACTTAAATAGAGAGCAATTGTGTTACTTATTTAAATTCAGTTGAATATTAATTAAGACCCAGTCAAATGCACAATACATTGTCTATGACTAGATTACAACTCATGACACAGACTAGTATTTAACTCATTCAGACAAACATTAGACTTTTTACTAAAACATCTCATTGTAAAATTTAACCCTTTTGCATTCAGATTACTCTGTAAAATTTAATAGTTATTTATTCACATTACTTTGCATTATTCATGCATTATCTCATAGCTTTGAGATTTTGATGATGTGATTGTTTATTTTTAGAATAACATTGGCAGGTTTGAACAAAAGAAAGGTAGAATATTTGAGTCAGTTATGGATGGTTTAAATGCTAAAGGGTTAAACGATCAACTGAAATGATTGCCAGCAACTATTCTAGGATCATTGTACTGTTTTCTTTTAAAGATTCATTTTCTATAGGGTATCAAGGCTTTTGCTGTTGCAGTATGCAACAATATATCTGGCATATTGTTGCATACTGTAACGGTGTAAGCTTTTATAATTTAATGTGTTTCTAAACACTTGAATAGCAATGTAACCTTTTTTCTGTTCCAGGGGCTTAAACAAGTAGATATATGTTTTGCTAAGGTAGGCTAAATAAATCATAAAACTTTAAAGGATTAAATAGGAGCCATTCAGATACGTGACCAAAATGATTGAATCATTTCACAATAACATCATTTGTAAATACTAACCCACTGACATGGTGGAAACATTGAAACAAGGAGCACCATCTACTCTGACCAAGAACAAAACCCAAGTCCTGCAGTATGTTTTCAAATATACAAGTAATCTTTTTTAATGTGTAATTATCACAAAAAATGTAAAGATAGATAGATTGCAGTAAGTGCATGAGTTCAAACTCTTTGTGCTCTAAACAAAATTATTTGCTGAAAGTTGCTCATGAATAGCTACAACACTAACACCTATTTTGAAAGCCTTAAGATTTTAGCACTGTCAAAACAATTCTGTGTTGTCTCTTCATGACTTTTTTTTGTCATTATACTAGCCAATATTATTCCATTCCTACCATACAGCATAACATCTTTTTAGCATCAAACCTTACATTAGATTTTTTTTATCCAGAGCACCTCATCCATATAAAAGACATAAAAACACTTTACAATTCCTCTACACCTTTTCTTTCCAAGAGAACCCCAAAAGTAAACAGTAATTGCCTTATGTCTTAGACAACTTGCTACATAAAAAGTCAAAACCCTTGTACTAACCATACTTAGAAGAGTACAGTATTGGTTTCAAATTTTGGCACAAGGCTAGAAACTTCAGGGCAGGGGGTAAGCCAAATGCATCGACCCCAGTACTCAACTGGTACTATTTTACTGACCTCAAGAGGAATTTGAACTCAGAAATGTATAGACAGACAAAATGCCACTAAGCATTTAGCTTGGCACGCTTACAATTCTGCCAGCTCAGTACCTTTCGAAGAGTATAATATTAATAAATTAAAATTTATATAAAAGTAATGTTATTTGCCTCTCACAGGAAAGTTTTGTTTTTATTAAAAAAAAAAAAAAAAAGCACAGAATAGTATGAAGCCAAATTAAGTAATAAGTCATAAAAGCCTGCAAAAATAAAATGTATGTATGTATGTATATATACTTACTCTGGCACTACCAGGTCCCAAGAAGTATGGTTTGGAGAGAGTACATACTCTTGATTCTTTATGCAAATAAACTGGCATGCCACTATTATGAGTTACTATTATCCAGCCTTCTGGTAGAATGTCAAATGGATCATGGCCCCTCTCTGAAACAATATATTTTATTTATATAAAAGAAAAGGTATTGTTAAATACTATTAAAATAAATCTGTTCAGTTTGATACAGGTATAAACTGAATAGATTCTAAAATTCAGTATAAAATCATTAACCAAATTTTGCTCTAAATACAATATAATATTAATGTTAATTTCACAAGATATTTGTGATTAAAATAATTAACTATAGTTGTAGCTAGTAAATTCTGACTGTATTAATCAGAAGAAATTTTACATAATTTTTTTTTAATCAGGGCAGGTTCTTTAAAAAGTAAATAGGTTTATACATATAAAAAGCAACCTTATTAGTTCAATGATCTCATAATTAGGAATAATGATGAATAAAATTAATTGTCAAAGTTTTTCATGTATCTGATATCATAGCAGATGTTGAAAGAAAGTTGTGTAATTTAAAAAGAAATGCAGTTACAAGATAATAGATAAGAAATATTAATAAAAATTATAAAATTTTCTTATGGGGATGAAAGGCACTTCAAAGTGAAAAAAAAAAAAAAAAATAATAATTTACCTTTTAAAACAATCTTTTGCACTTCAATTGGCCCCTGTGATCCGTCATCTTTTGTTTCTCCATCTGATCCAGACTTGCGGGAGTCAACCCCCTCTTCCAACCATGCATAGACCTCGTTATCATCCAAGTATTCTTCATCATCATCGTCGCTAGAAAGATCAAGTGATTCCCGGCCGTTTGAGATATAACTCCGAGCACTCAAATCAGTACCCAGTCCATCATCATCCAGTTCAATATCATCTATGATTTCAAACACATGAGAAGTTTGTGCAGAATGTTCTCCACTAGGAAGTCTAGATTCTCGATCACAGTCTAAATAGGATTCAACACAGGTAATAACACTAGAAACAGGGGCCATAATTAGTGGACGTTTTTCAGGAGTGCAGCCATAGTCTATGTCGTTTTTTCTACCATCATCACTGTCAAAGTACAACCTTTTATTATTAGTTAGATTGGACGTTTGCGTTGATGGTGGCAGTATGTGGTTCTGACAGTTTTCATCATTGCTGTTTTGTGCTTCATCGTCATCTGCATTGCATGGAGATCCAGGGACTTCCATTGCAGTTTATCACTTTTGTTGTAGATATGAGACAGCTTAAAGCCAGAGCTGTGGACCTGTGCTATAAAAGAGCCAAGCTTGACTATCAGCTTCTTTCCTAAAGAGCTGGACTGTTAACCGGACAGACCTGCTCAGCCACCTCTCTCTTGCTAACTAGTCAAAGAAATTAAGCCTCATCTGGAAAGAGAGATGCCCTTACATTAGCCTTACCATACATGAAACTACCTACAGAAAGCATGTGAAGGATTGATTACAATAAATAAAACTGTAAATTTCTTTTAGAAAAAATTATATCAAGATAATAAAAACAATTTTATTGAATACAAATACAAATGTTTTTAAAAATTAGGTGACAAAATAAAAAATTCAGTAGATATTTGTAATTTTGAGCAGCAATTCATGTGACAGCCTTAAAAGTTATTGTATAAATAGCAAAAAACCATTTTTACAAAAATGAATAAATGAAAAAGGTTTTGAAAAACAAGTTTCATACTAACACTTCATTTCTAATAACAGGCTTCTTTAAGTAAATGACACCAACATCTTACATTATTAATACTGGAATTCAATGGAAGCCAATATTCAATAAATGATGAACACATGATGGGAAACTCCAAAGCAATGAGAAAGTTAAGTCACTCAACACGACCAGGATCTGATATTTCTACTTAAAGGCTTAATTCTTGTATTTTTGAGAATTAGGTGTATCAAAAGATATATATAAAAAAAATTGAATGGTTTTGTGTGTGCACACAAATCCACTTCCACGCACACACACACGCACAAGAGAGAGAGAAAGAAAGAGAGAGATTACCTTGAATATTTTTCCTAAGTCACTTTTGAAGACTTTATTTGAGAAAATTCTTAAAGAAATGAATATTGGTTTCTAAAATGAACCTTTAAGGCTTTTTTGCTCATCTCTTCATTTAACAAAAATTGTAAACTCTATCATCTATGTACGTATGCATATATACATATATGACATACACACACATACACAAACAAACAAACAAACACAACAGCAAATGCTAGTAAATGTAGGAAGCATTAGTTTTTAAAATCAAGTAATTCTAAAAAAACAGGCCAAACCTTAAAAAGGTATAACAAGAACAACAACAATAAAGCTGCATGTGATCCTGTACTTATATATCTTTGTTTTTACCTTAATGTAAAGATGAAGGTCAAGGTCCGTTAAGAAAAAATATTGAAACTGAGGAGAAAGGAAGGGGTTTCTTACTTTTCCAATTCTAACAAGATCTGAGGTGATGAGTCTATTAGCATTGCCTATTTCATGAATACATTTAAAAGGAATAGGGAGCAACTAGTTAGATACGGACAAAAAGAAAGAAATTAATAAGTAGCAGAGTAAGAAAGAGATATTGTGAAAGATGGAGCAGTTAGTCAACCCATCCATCCTTGAGGACCACCTCAATACTTACCTTGAGCAGGAACAAGGGTCAGGAGTTTTGGAATAGGGAGACTTCATAGCAGGTGACTCGCAGTCTATTATACTTTCAGTTCTGCAGTTGTAAAGTACTGTTAAAACCTAAGAAGCCATTGCTTGGCATTTGTTAAATGTAACCAAGCCACCAGTCTCTGGGGTTTTAACAAATGGCAACTATTAAAAGTAGCCGCAATTATTATTCCACACTTTGTCCTGGTAACTAGGAGAAAGCTACATGCAATGTTGGTATCATTTCGCAAATATCTTAATTGGCTTTTCTTTTCCTCTGAGTTCATATGTTACTGGTCCACAGGAAGAAAACGGTTTAGAGAAATTTCTGCCTAAAAATTAAAGAGTAGCACTGTAGGATTAGAAGCACCTCAAATGCTGTAAAATTGAATGTGGAAAAGTAGAAACCGCAATGCAAGGGGGTAATAACAGCAAAATTTAGTTTGTGAAATGAAGTCAACAGTGATGGTACTTATTACCAATTTTCAACCTAACAAGCTATAGCTCCTCCAAAATACCAGGTATAAGTCTTAAAAAATACTATTACCTTACTGAATATTACAAAAGCAAATAGTTAAACAAATATACTCTAACCTCAAAGTTAATATACTTCCCAGTTTTCCACTAAATTTCCAGAACATTCAGCTACCTTTAAATTGCATCTACTTCATATCAAAGAGTGAAAATATATTATTCTGTAAAATCTACACAATATTCAAGACTTTCACCAATCCAAATGACAGCAATATATCTTTGAGTATCATTGCCTTTTTGGAAAGTAAATAACAAAACTGCACATCAATTGCAAAATCCACATGACACCTTGAGCAAGTGTATTTATTCTACTATAACCGCAAGCCAAGCAATGCCTTGTGAGGGAATTTGGTAAATGGAAACTGAAAGAAGCTTGTCATGTGTGTGTGTGTATGAACGTTTACAAAACTATGCTGAGTTATAACTTGTGATGTCACCATTTGTGGCTCAGCAACAACCAGTGACATCATTTCTGGTTGGGTTACAACTAGTGACATTTTCTGTCCACAAATTGTCCACTAGCCCTGTTTTCAAATGCCTCTTGAATAAAAGGTTGGCAACAGGAAAAGCATCCAGCCATTAAAGTTCTTCCTCAATTTTCTTCTGATTAAGGCATGAAAAACAGATGTTAAACAGTACAAACTTCTTAAATTCGATCAGTGAGATAAGAGCTTTCTCCATGCTTAAATAAAATAAACTGAAGGAATTTTAGCTTACGTACTGATTTTACCTTTTTAATCACAACCCTACATTAACAATGAACCAATGAGTAATGCTTAAGATGATTTTGTTTGTAAATTGAAGAAAAACTTCTATTCTTCAATTACAGTGCCATGATTAACATGACAGAGGATAGAGTAAACATTTACTCATAAAGTTTATAGGCCCTTTTTTCCCTAGTAGACAATGGTAAAACTTATAGCCAACTGCATACCTAGATATTGTGTGGTGTTGAGATTGTGTAAACTTGATTCACCAAATAAAAAATTAAAACAGTCCCCTCCATAGCTAAACTCAAATACTAGGGTAATTTTTTTCTATAAATCAGCTTTCTCAACTCTATTAATAGATGCAGGTATGACTCTGTGGTCCTAGAAGATTGCTTCGCAACCACATGAGTTCAGGTTGACCAAAACCTTGTGAGTGAAATTTGACAGACAAACTATATGGAAACCTGTCACATATATTGCGTGTGTGTGCCTGCATACATGCATTTGTCCACCTGTATCTTTGCATTGACACTACTTCAACAGAGATGACATTTATCTCTCACAGGACTAAGAGTCCAGTAACACTGATTCAACATGGGAAGATGTGAATCAAGTACCTTATTTGTAAACAAGTAAGCTAAAAGGCTGGCATCAGGAAGAAAATTTGGCTGTAAGAAGACTCATTGGATGAGTCCTCAAGAAGACTCATCCAAGTAGATGAAAGATGATGAAATTGAAAAGCACTTACTATAGCAAAATGTTACTTTGACAATCTACCAGCAATTTTGATAAAAATGTGGATCAAATATTGTACAGAAATAATAAATGATGTTACTAAATGTTATTATCTAAAAAAAAAATAAAATAATCGAAGTTGCATGAACAGACTATTTCAAACAGCAGTGTGACAGTGATGTTTCACTATAATGACTACTACCGTATGTTGATCACAAAAGTTGAGGTATCAAAAAAACCCTTCTCTTGTAATCTAACAAAATCAATTCTAGCAACATAATTTAACCCTTAAAACAGGCATGGGCAACCTTTTCGAGAAGCAGGCCACATGAAATATGGCTCATCATCTGGTAGGCCAGACTACTAAAGAATTCAAGGTGAATTTTTATTAGGCATGCCATCCAGAAACTCCTGCAGGCCACAAGTTGCACAAGATTGCCTTAAAACTATAAAATAAAAATCTATAAACTACTTCATTATCATCGACATCATCATCGTATATAAACATACCTAAAACGTTTTCCTTATTCTACTTAACTGTGGGGTAGTGAGTACTTAAAAAAAAAGTTGTAGATTTTGAAAATGAAAAACAAACTAAATAAAATTTTTTAAAAAAAAGACATAATATCAATGAAAAGAGTAACTGAAGTAATCTCTTAAAAACTACCAATTTTATTTTACTGTAATTTAAGTTTTGCTAAATTGGAGATGCTACTGAATATTATCAACCTGTGAATTCATCAAACAATATGTTTAATGTTACTTTAACTTTGATATATTATCCTTAATAACAAATGTAGAACTAGATTAAAGATTTTTTATGTTATTTGTTTAAATAACCTTGAATGAAATGTTATTCTGACAACTTCAGACTAAAGAAATAACTTTACAAATATTTTAGCTGTTCAAAGACCTAAGTTCTTTGTAAATTATCAATACAGATTTTTCAATGTTTATCACTGTGTATTAGGTTAATTTTAATACTATGGTACAAAATCCTGATATTTCATTAAGAATAAATCAGCAAATATCCAGATATTTTATTAATATTTTCTGTTTCCCAACCACTTTACTGAGACACAAGCCTCTACAAAGTCACATGACCAGCTAGAAATAGCAGCTGAGCCAGTAAGGGAACTGCTTGGCTACAGCAGCCAAATCTCCTTCAAAGGATAATGTGGACAATATAGTCCTTATATACAAAAACAAAAGATGGTCATAGCTGGAACACTTCATCATAGGTCTGCTCAATCAGACATAACCTAATACAAAACAACCCATCTATAGCGTTCCTTACAAAGATTAAATGTTCCTACTGTGGATGTTTACAATAGTCATATGATCTGAGTTAAGAATCTTAGCCATGATTGCTGCATGGCACTGATGACAGATGAACTGCTGACCCTTTCAAATGGTAGTCTAACATCATATCAATTCAGACTTCTCTTTCACTATTAAATGTTTAAGCAGTCCTGCTTTTTCAAAATTTACTTTGTGATTAGACCTACCTAAGCAGAAAAGTTACAAGTTAAAAGAGAACTATACACACTCACATGGCCCATCAATCATTTTTAATAATTTATTTTACTTTTTTATGTTCAGGAAAATTTGGTAATTAAAATATTTTTATTTAGAGTTGAATGCTGTATTTCATGCTAACCACCTAATTACAAGGAGTGGGTGGCAACAATATCCAGCAAGGGCAGACTGAGGTAATTAAAACAATGCACCTACCTCAACATGCAGAAAACTGGAAACCCTTTATCTAAAACATTTATCTATTTTGTATTAAGTCTTCCTTGACCTACTTTAACTAACTTGATGTTTATTGTAAGAATTAATCCAAGAATTGAAGAGTTTGCTTATTAACTTCAATCAAAGATGGACATCTAAGCAATATTGCTCCACTACCAACACCAGTTCAACAATAGTGGTGGAGAATACTCATTATGTTAGAATTTAATTCAATGCAAACACCGCAACTAATGAATGAATTACGTGTTGTGATGTTTTTTTTATGGGTTGATGGGGAATTAAATGCAGTGAAGGACTTCTATTGTGCTGGCTTCTAGAAATAATAAAGATATAGAGGGGACTTTAAAAAACTTACTGACAATAGAGTGATATTCTTGCCATATAACAACTATGTTGTGTTAGAAGTATGATACCTAAATGTAATGCAAAAGGTGGCATGAAGTAAAAAGATGAGGTGAATACAATCCATGATATGAGCAAGGTGATCTTTGAGACAACTGTGTAAGGGACCTAAAAATGTGTCTGCAGTTTAGAGGTGTTTGTTAATATAGATATGGGATTAGAAAGGATGGTACTAAGGCAATAAAGTAATTGGAGTTAAGGTAAGCACATTTATAACTAGAGTTAGGATAGTATGTGTAAGGGGGTTTTATGAGATGGCTATTATCTCATAAAATGAAAAGAAAAGAGGGAGCATTTTAAGCAAAATTAATCTGTAACTAAAATAGGTCTTGTAGAGATTGGTGTCACTCATATTTTGCTATGAACAATGTTTCTTACATGTCAAAATTACACAAATACATATTCCTGAAAGGGTCACTGGGAATAATTGATCTTAAAAATGTGAAATACTAAGTAATTTTATGATGTAATCGTTAGAGAAGTTATTTCTGTGTCATGATATTACTAGAATGTTTAACCACAGGAAGTTACTTGAAAAGTCTTCACTGATAAAAGAAGAGTCTGAAGCTTTAGACAAATTAGAGACAGTGTGGGTATAGCCTCCATAGAGAATTTTGAGGAACATCTGAGTAGGGTAGAAAAGCTTTGCTGACAACTAAAGGCCAACCTTAGTTATTAATATGCTACACCATAATGCAGTGAGTGAGCAGAATTGCTAGCGTAGTGGACAAAATGAATAGCAGCATTTCTCCCAGCTCTTCACATTATCAGTTCTCATACCACCGAAGTCAACTCTGCCACTCATTCTTTCAGAGTCGATAACATAAGGTACCAATCAAGTACTGGGATTGATGTAATCAACTAACCCTCTCTCTAAAACTACTGGGCTTTGAAATGGTATGTTACACCATAGTTATATCTAATAACTGGCAAAGTGATATTTAGATTTTAACAAATATTCTTAAAAATTTGTCTCTAACATTGATTTAGATTTTCAGTCTATGGAAGCCTTTCTGGGAGTTACAAAAGAACAAAGAATTTGAAGAAATGTTGGTTGATAATTGTGAATATTACTATGGAGACAAAGAAATAGAAAACAAATCATTAATTAGAAAATACTAATAACTTGATGGATACATATCGATGAAGAAAAATGCTTGGATAAGGCAGGAACAAGTGGAGAATATAGTTCTTAGATAACAAGTGCAATTAAAGACACTAGAATTGTATACAAGCATATCTCACTCAATATCTATTCGCTAACATCACTGAAAGAGCTGAGGAGAACAATCTGATTACATGTTAGCTCACCAAGTTCTGCAAATAAACAAATTTTACTTAAGGCATATTCATTTTACCCAATAATTTGTTATACAAATTACCAAAGAAATAACATTTTTTTTTTTTAGCTATTTGAAGGTAATATACTCCTGCCAAATAATATCTTGTGAACAAGAGACAACAAAGATTAAAGGGTATACAATAATATAGATACTGAGTAGCTATATGTGCTGTTTCTGTAGGGTCAGTAAAACATTTGTGGTCTAGAATGTATGGTGCAGTATTGACAAGGGAAACATAAAACAATTTGGAGTGTCGATGTATTTATAAAGTTATACCAATAAAGTTTATATCCAAAACAGGATTTGGTTATTTTGAAATATATCTACTAGCAGAAAACATCTGAAAACAGAGTAAATGAACTTTAACACCAGCAAAGTATTTAAATACGACATGTTAAACATTTACATAAACTCCTACATAGATATTGCTCAAACTTTTGTATTTTCATTTTAAAATTCCAACTCAAAAATCCACCAGTAATTTGATTCTTTAACCATATTATTTCAAACTAATGCATTAACATTATTTCATTACAACTTTACAGCTACTACAGATTTTTGATATTAATACTTGTTACATATTCTTATCCCAAGAAGGCAAATAAACAATTGTTTTTCTTCTACAAAAAAAAAAGTACCTCCATTCTGCAAATATTTCATCATTATTGCTTGCATTTTAATCCACTATGTCCTTACATCATTCACCAATGACTTATCTTTTGCTCACAGCTTTAGTTTATAGATCAATAGCAGAATCAATAGCTAACCTTAACCCAAAACATATGCCCATCATTCTTCTATAAAAATGTGAGATGTTATCACTGACACTACTTTTTAGAAGATTCTAGCTTTGATTTTATTCTAAAAAATTTTCTAGACAAACTGTCCACTAAAATTCACAAACCACATGACTACTAATGATTTAAACGTTCTCATCTTTCATTTTATAGTTAAATCAGAATATTCTTTGATCATCCTCAGATGAGTAAGAACATTCTGATTTTGTGGGATGTGATCAAATAACGATTTCAATCCAAAAGACATAAATATAAAATATATGCAGAAATGTAGAATTGTAACAGCTACAAGGCTTTTGTTCAGTCTCTAACACATGTATTAACCAATTTAAGAGTAGCTCGACAAGATTTTAAGTTAAGCAAAAATTTTACAGTGGAACTACTACATTTTCTGAAAAATACCAATGCAAAGTTTTGTAAATTTTTTTTTTTTGTGCTTTTTAACCTTTTTGCATTATGCAAGAACATCTTAAAGTAGGAGGGTTTTCAAAAATTATTAACTAATTAAATAAATTGACTATATTAAAAGTGTGTAAATTCAAACTCACTTGGTTTGACTGAAAAATCACCCAATTTTGGTGGTGAACCAATTATGTCAATTTGCTAAAATAACTCCTGAACTTCTGCAAAAATAAAAATGAAAGACTTTTTATGCATTCCTGATCTAACAACTGTAATTCCTACTTTACAAATTCTTGGAAAGAATTATAAAACAACTTTGAGGATGAAAATGATCTAAGCAAAACCCCACAGTTTACCAGGACAGAATATAAAGTAGTCTTATGTAATCCTAATACATAAACAATATCAATATTTCTTGAACTTGCTTTAACTTTATAATGCAATGTAGAAGCATTTATATATAATGATTAGCTTTACCTATGATTTTATAAGAAAAGGTAAAGTTTTTATAAAGTCTTGACTATTTCAAAAGACAAATATTTAAATGAGTATGCGTGTATGCTCATGCACTTTTGATTATACTAATTCTTAATACTTAATAGCTATTTCATTGTATTAGCCAGTGTTGGTTTGTCTTTAGTAGCAATTAAACAATTCTGACATGTTTAGAACACCTCAAATTACCAAAATTACTTTTTTTCCTCAAAAGAGACGTCAATCATTTTGTTGCAATCAGATCTCCTGTTCTCAAATAGATCATTCCAATGTTTTGTTATAATATTTCTAATGAAATACACTGTTCATGTGTTTCAATTAATTTTGAAAACAAATAGAAAAATTTTGAATGAGTTTAGTAAAATATCTAATTTCATTATTAAGATACTTAAAACTTAACTTAGGAAATTTTCTTAAATAAAATTATGATGGAAGGTTCATATTAGTGAACCAGAGGCAGCTTGGAATCAAAATGGTTAATCTGAGATTAGAATCCCTGAAAATTAATCCTTTCAAATACTGATCGTAAACATTGACATTAAGTTAGTATGTAAATTTTAGTTAACTTCATTAGGTAACACAATTCACTAAACTAACCAGTTCAGCTACTATCTCTATGATTTTTCTCATAATTTGGAAGAGAAGTATATAAAAATGCTTTCATGTTTTACTCATTATAAAATTAATTTTCTCTAAGAATATTCAATGACAACTCAAACTAAATTTTGAAGAAATTAAAATAAAACATTAAAATGACTTAAAATGAAAAAAAAAAAACTGAAGTAAAAATAAATAAAAATGTTTACAAAGATTTTTACAGATACAGTGGGGTCGAGAATATTAAATCTGTTAACATTATATAAACATGATAGACCCCATGACATCTGCTCTAACTAAACATTGACTCACAAAGCATTTATACTTACTCCAGTACAGGATCACAAGCAGTGCATCAAAATACTTGAAGTATTCCATGAAAAATGCTGATTCTGATGATCATACACAATGTAGATGTTCACTAAACCAAGGCAGACACTCAGCAGTAAATGTTAGCAGTAGACAGAAACACAAGGCCACAACAAGTATGTAGTCAGAGATGCCACCAGGTCCAAGAATTGAGGTGTTGCGACCTCCTACATGACCAGAAAGTCAAGGGGTGGGTTATAACAGAATCTACCCGGCTCGACCATGGTCAAGAGGAGAGTGCAATGTGTGACAGCCCTCGCCTCTGCCGGACCAGATGACAACAGTGAATGGCGATACGCACGCCAGTAAGTCTGAGAGCAGAGACAAAAAGTCATCAGTCTTACTAGCATACTTCGCTATGCACTTCAAGCATAGAGTACCCTGGTCGTCAGATGCCGAAGTACAACCCTGAATAACAATGATAATCAGTAAATAAGCATGGTGCTACATGATCATCAATGAATTAAGAGTTACATTAATAGTTAGTGGAATTAACAGTGACTATAGCTAATAGGGTAAGACTTCTGTAAGAAGGCAAATATCACAAATCACTAAGATCAAACTGATTTGGCATGGCTCATCTTAATCTCAATAACTAGTTTAACAAAATAGTGTTTGCATGCATTTATATCAACATGTGCAAATAACAGAAACTGGAATGCAAAATTTTTTGAGATTTACATTATGTATTTATATACACATATGTATATATATATATATACATACATGTATATATATATATATGTATATATAAATATATATTAGAGTTTCAGTGAATAATAAAAAAAAAATGAGACTTCTTCATTGATAACGATCCAATTTAACCTGATGTAGATAAACAAGTTTGCACATGCGGCTGAACTATTTTCATCAAGAAACCATAAAATAGATAATTTGTGCATCTTCATCCATGTGAAACTTCAAAGAAATAATACTTCTGAATATATATTGAGTGGAATACATAATAGTAACAATCATACATATCTTAGAAACATTGAAATCAGTTTAAATATAATTCATAAACTTGCAAAATAATTTTTTTTTTATTAAGAAACATGAAAAAGTTGGTGTTACATTTTCAAACTATCAGCATCCCTAATTAACTTATTTAAGAATTTTATTACATAGAAATTTCTACTTCAAACCAAATTTTCAAACAGCACAATAGAAAATTGAACAAACATATAGTTGTTATGCTTTTAGTAATATCAAAAATTTGAGAGTAAGGAGAAAGAAAAGTATAAAGATTAAATAGAGAGTGGTGAATGATTAAATTTCTACTTAGTAATGAGTTTTAATTTAGATAACTGACATAAAAGAAAACAAACCTTTAAAAACACTTTATAATAGTTAATACTACACGTTCTATTTTTATAAAATCTAATTCATGTTCATGCTGTTGTTTTCCTTCAAATTCAATAGAAAACCTTTTACCATGCTAACAGATGTTTCTACGAATTAAAATATTGGCACCGACTGAATACGTTAATATCCAACTATGAAGTGGACATGGTACATATTTTCAGCTAGGTTTACAGAAGCAAATGCAATGAGGTCTAAGCAACAGAACATTCTGGGCTCAAAGCCCAGTACCTTAACCACAGTCACTGATTCACATGAATACTAAACCACATCAGATATGAAAATTCTTCTCAGTATGCTTTAAACAGGCAAGAAATTGATTTATAAAGACAAAACCAAAGACTTAGCAACAACTCTTAAACCACATAAAGAAAAAAATGTTATGAAGAAATAACTTTCTACACAAAGGATAACTGAAATCAAATTAAGTACTAAAATGGCCATTAAGCTATACATTGACACTTCCTGATTAAAAAATAGTAAACAGAACTTTGAAAACTTTCCATTGAAAATAACCAGAAATTTCATAGAATAAGATATAAAAGTGTCTTTTTGGTTTACAAATAAAGCAATAAAAGATAATTAACATTTTGGGATTTAAAAAACAAGAGCTTGAGTTTAAACTTCGATACATCCACAGTAGTTAAAGTCATATGTATAAAGTTTTAAAATACTTATAACAATTCAAACTTCTTACTGTTCATGAAAATCTAACGTATAAAAACATTATTTAAGATTTAGGCACTAACTGCTATAAATATGACATTTGATTATGTACTGCAAAATTAATGTGGATTCAAGCAGAAATATTGTCTAATCACATCTCAAGGCTTAAAAACAGCTATAAAAATAATTACAGTATTCTAAGATGCTTCAAATAATCTTTAGAAAGGCAAACAGAAAACAATGTTCAAAGAGATTTCAATTTGGAATTACTGAAAACAAATCAAAATATAAAGACTTGCTTATATATATATGTGTGTGTGTGTGTGTGTGTGTGTGTG
>NC_068981.1:98677257-98679087 GCF_001194135.2 Octopus bimaculoides | reverse complement strand
ATATATATATATATATATATATAGATAGATAGATAGATAGATAGATAGATAGATAGATAGATAGATAGATAGATAGAGAGAGAGAGAGAGAGAGAGAGAGAGAAAGAGAGAGAGAGAGAGTCCATATATGAGAGAGAATAAAACATCTACATTCAACATTTTGTGGCAGACTTTTGGAATGGCTATAACATTATGGGGGAGGAAAAGGGCAAAGAATTGGGAGGCTACTTTTTTGTTTTTGTTTATTTTGTGTTCCATGCACTAAAAATTGCAATTTTGAAAGGATTTTATCCCCAAAGCGTTTCAATTTTCTATTTCCCATTTCCCTTCCATGTCTTTTTCCATCCTCATGAGGTACTGATAGCTATTCTGAAAGGCCACCCATTTATTATCTCAGCACAATTTATATTTCACTGATGTGTTTTGATTTGACTTCCACTTGATTAGATCCTGAATTATTTTCCTAATATAAAGCTGATAGTAGAGACAGGTCATACAATTCTGTCAGACCATTTGAAAAGAAATCTATTTGTAGTTAATTATATGATTTATTAGGATCAATAGATTTATTTATGATGAGTCCACAAATTCTAGTCCTACCGGGTTCTCTCATATATGTACTCCTTATGGTGCATGTTACATTTTGGTAATATTAAATTCAATATGTAGTCAATCAGTTCTAATTTCAAATGTGACTAGGTTTTCATAACATTGACAATTTGCTAAGCAGACAGTTGCTGTATTGTTCATGTTTGCAACTAAGAATAAATCCAAAGTGTTCAAGTTGCCAAAGTTAATCCAAAGGTACTAGATTATAGATATGGTTTTTCTTTGACATAGAATGGGTTTAACTGTTTAACTTGTTTCAGTCATTTGACTGTGGCCATGCTGGAGCACCGCCTTTAGTCGAGCAAATCGACCCCAGGACTTATTCTTTGTAAGCCTAGTACTTATTCTATCAGTCTCTTTTGCATCGGTTGTCAAGTGATGTTGGGGAGACAAACATGGAAAATAGTGGACTAAAGGTAAACAGCATAAATGAAGGCTCAAATGTATGTCTCAGTGAGAAACTTTTAATTCATTTGAATATAAAAAAAAATTAAGAATAATATATTCAACTAATTAGGTACATTGCAGCTTCATTTCTTTCTAGATATAACATTTGCCTCCATTTTGAAAAAGTAAACAACTAACAACTTGAAATTAAACTTTTCAACATATTCAGCTAACAAAGAGATTGGCACTACCTGAAAAATAGATAAGCAATAACATTTTCAATGTTAGAATACAAGGCTTTGGGAGCATCTCTCCTACTTAATCAAATATTAGCAATTTATTTTCTTTTGACTAATAAGCGTTAAGGCACATTTAATTGAAGAAAAGTCAATTAAATCAATCCTATGACTTATTCACTTCAAAATTTAAAGCAGAATCAATTCCAACACAATTTTATCTGCAAACCAAATCAGACAACATGAAATAACTAAAATATATTTATAGTATAATAGCACTGCAGAGCCTTGAGTAGTTTGTGCAGTCATATCTCAAAAAAAAAAAAAGTGGGGGAGAGTTTCTTTTTTAAATTAAAGATAACTCAACAAAACTTAAGTAAGATGATGACAGACCTGTAATAGCATAAGCAGAAGCGGAGTCATGTTACCATATTTGTAAAATGTTTGAGGCATCACCATTTTTAGTTCAATTAGCTGTCTTATAAAATTTATTCATAAAAATATGAACAAAAGCAAATTTATGATTTAGAAACATTTTGAGAAGGTGAAAATTTGTCACCAATACACATACACATTATGTATATATATATATATATAT
>NC_068981.1:98674313-98676383 GCF_001194135.2 Octopus bimaculoides | reverse complement strand
ATATATATATATATATATATATATATATATATATATATATAAATATAAAGGATGACAAAAGCACTTGAGATAGATTACACTCCGAATATTTTTGGCAATCTTTCGATCAAAGTCTATGACATCATGACTGAGTGTGACATTGTCTTTCATCTGTTCGATAGCGCTCGAGTCAAACATACACTAGTACAGTCACTCATGACTGATATAATGTACTAATACCGAAACATTACTTTCCCAAAATAAAAATAAATAAATAAATAAATAAATAAAACGACTGCAACAGTAATGCTACCCTCCAGTACTCTTAGAATGGTATATGTATGAGAAGGGAGAAAACAAACACTAGTGTAAGGTCTTAGAGTGGAAATCATACAAAGTGTTTGCAGGTTTGTTTTGAAAACAAAAATTTTAATGAAAACCTAGAATATGTATTTTACCACACACACACACACAGGTTAATTGTAATTAAAAAATCAAAACTTAGTTTGGAAAAGAGGGTGTAATTGTAGGAGTTTCGCATGTATATTTAACCAGAAATGTTATCTAAAATATTAGTTTTATCCAACGTTTGTTAACCGATTAGGTTAACTGAGGTAACAATAGGTACCAGCTTTGAATTTCACAGGAAATATATATATATACATGCGCGGGCGCACTGTAATTTGCTTGTGTATTTTCAAGCCTCTAAAATTATATATCGAATTCATTTGTAAAGCAAAGATAAAAAGTAAAAGAAAAACATGTAAAAAAATGTCTGCATGCCACAACAAAGGAGTCTTTGCATGGTCATTCGACCTGCTGGGAATGGCAGTCAAATCTCAATTGGGACTCGTCTTTATAAGTAACAAAAACAACACATTAAATGTGTATCCAAAGTTAACTTTGAAAATCATTATCGGACTAATTAACTTCCGTTACATTTAGCTTCCAACTCAAGTCCGTTAATCCAAAAATTTCATAAAAACCAGTATACGTTTAAAAGTTTCTATTGTTTTCAGATTGCCTTAGTGTATTTAGTATCGTATGTGTCATTCTTTCAACCCTGATATAATGCTACTTATTATTATAAATAACTTGTAGGACCTCGTTTGGCCCTGCCTGGATTTGAAACCAAATCCACCCGCTTGTTGCTTGCAAAGACAGCAGGGAAATTCCTTTGTCCTGTCAAGAGGAAAGTCTGCACCACCCCTCCCACCTTTCCTTTCTGGAAAAAAGTGGCTTGCAGCAGGTTTGGAGGTTAAATACACCGGAAAAAAACTGTGGAAAAAATGATTCCACACCAAGGTACAAAATATTTACCAAAAGAATAAAATCTTGTACCAATTATACCTGTATTTTAATTAATTCAAATTAATGTACCTCATCTTGAAAAGTGACAAAAGTTTTGTCAAACAGGTAAGATGCATTAAGAATTTCAATTTTAGTGTTTATCCATAATGTTATTGCTCTTACGCCCGTTAATTAAATTTATCTGCCCATAAGATCAGCTAAAATCACATAACTATAAACCAGTGGTATATAAAGCACCCACTGACAAAATTTCAAATCTGTATGTAAAAATTTACAAAGTTACAAGCAAATATGGTGGACACCCCTCTTGAACCTGAATAATTCAAAATAAGGTGAACAAATTAGCATTACATTTGACAGGTTAGTATGAACACTGTAGATGTTTTTAGGTGTTTTTTTTTCCTACACACACATAACACGGCCTCACTCGGTTGGGACTACCCGTGTGTTACTTTGACATCATCATTCCATAAAATTTGTTTATGGGGAGAAGAATAATGAAAAATATCAATAGATGTGTAAGTGAGGAAGAAATGAGGAGGGAGATTTGGAGATGTGCTAGAAACAGCCAGATCTCCTTTAAATCACAAATTTTCCTCTGAAATTATTATTAAAATTTGTTTTTTAAACAGAAAATGTTTCTCTCACGGGTTTTAAGTGCGTAGTGAAAAAAACAATGTCCAAAATCGTTTCGGACTTAAGTGGTGAGGAGTGGCGGGAGTGAAAAAAATTTTCAAAATATTTTCTTTTTTTCTTTTGTGAAAAGATGCCTTCCATCAT
>NC_068981.1:98672678-98674277 GCF_001194135.2 Octopus bimaculoides | reverse complement strand
GAAAGGTTTTGTATAAAATTTCATTAAAAAATACCTATTTTCCAGAAAGTCACGAGGGAGAAAATGTCGGGTCCTGTGAATTTTCCGAAATTCCTCTCCTCAACCCCTCGCAAATTTTTTTTTTTTCCAACAAATCTTTACATATACTCAATTTACAGGATATAAGCGATTTTTTTTTTGGTGAAAGTTTCGTTTAAAAGTATCCATATTTCTGACAGTTATGAAGCAACAAAGTCGGTGGGGCATTAAACTGTAGTTATGCCTTTTTTCAATAAAAGTTAACGGATTAACGTTAATTTCCGTTACATTTTCATAGAATTAACGGATTAACGAAGTTAACTTTTCGATTAACGGATTAAAGGTGCCCACTTCTGCATATAAAAGTAAGTAAAAGAAATAGATTGGATTATCATAACCAGGATGTCTGATTGATATTCTGACATTGAACCTAAATATAAGATGACCTGGAACTCAACATCTGATTGTAAAAATAAATAGATAAAAAAACAGTGAAAAGTACTAATTTCAGACTTGAAGGTCTAGCCAAAAACTAGTCTTCACAAACTACATGGAGGTACTTTTATCATAGATCGAAAACATTTTGAATTGCTTTCTTACAAACTGTACACTTCCAACAAAATTTACCAACTTAAATGTTTATTTTTTTAATATTTTCTAAAATATGCTAACCCAAATGTATTTCTAAATAATGGTAGTTCTATATTAAATCAATCAAAAAGAATGACATAATTTTAAATGAAATTTTCAACTCGACATTTTTCCTCAATGAAATAAATGGCTTAAGAAAAAACTATTTTTAAAAAAATGTAAAAATTATAAGAAAAATATTAAATATTCAATGGCACTAAGAATAGTATACATATTTAATGGCGCTAAAAAGCCTTCCTAACACCTGAGAAACTGAAGGTACCATCACGGAACTATGAGAATCCCTAAGCAGTAGATCAAAATGCTAGAAATAGAAGCCAAATCTCCTTCACACAACACTCCACCATTTTAAAACGGAAACATTGTATGATATAATCCTGCATATAGAAGACGAACAATTCGTGACTAGAATGTCTGATTATAGGTAAATCTTTATTACAGGCACGAAGGCCTCAATGTCTGATTATAGGTCTGAGTTGGAAGAGTTTTTAAAAAATATAATAAAAAAAGGTACCCAATACAAAAATAATATAATCGGATAGCTGACATTTTATTCAACAAGAAGTACGGAAGACAACTCGATGTCATAAATAATCGATATTGGATAATGGTAGGCAGCAGACAGTTGAGGGCAAAATATAATGGCTTTGCATATCAAAGCAACTAGCTTAATTAAAATTCGAAACATTGATCTACTCACCACAGTGCTTAGAGAGAGCTACAATTGACAGTGAGAAGAGTTTCAATTCTTAATTAGCTCCAGCGAATTTGCTCTAATTTCAAACTATTCTTAACTAATTTATATGATTTCATTTAAAAAAAAATATATGCAACAAGGAGTTGAAAATAAGATTTATTCTGACACAAAGAAAATAACACATAAATATAAATTTATATTAATATATATATATATATATATATATATATATA
>NC_068981.1:98669775-98672073 GCF_001194135.2 Octopus bimaculoides | reverse complement strand
TGTCTAAGATATATATATATATATATATATATATATTTAAGATATATATATATATATGTGTGTCTAAGATATATATATATATATATGCCTAAGATATATATATATATATATATATACATACACACATACATATGTATACATACATACACACACACATATATATACATACATGTACACACACATATATATATATTAAACAAATAGTCCGAGTGTGGGGGTGCTTATTCCGATATCCCGCCAACATCTCTTTTCAAAAATATAACGTATCATTTTTTCCCCATGATTTAAAAAAAAATTTTACTCATAAAAATGAAAAAAATTACAGGTAAATTAATCGTTAAATTATGTTAATCGGTCAAGGAACCTAATTAATATTATAATTTGTTTGCATGAAAGACATGATGTGATAAAGGTAAAGAAAATAGAAATAAAAGGAAATAATGGAATACATTATGAAGTATTACAAAAACGAAGGCACCACTCACTACCACGACGCGAGTGTGCCATCGATTTCACTTTCATTATTAAATATTTTCTTTAAATACTAATCTAAAGACAATCGCTTCTTGACCAACATTACCTTCTGATGGAAGACACGGCCTACGTTAATTAATAAATGCGATCTTGACTAAAACACAAGCCAGTGAGGGAAAAATGGTCGTTCTTCATTAATGAATTTTTGTAGAAGCGTTACTTTGTCCATAACATAATCGTGGTAAATGACGAAACAAGAAGGTCTACATAATGATAAAGATCGATAAAAATAGATCGATGCAGTTATTGAAAATGTGAATGGAGAATATAGAAAAATAGAAAAAAATTATATACATATATATACACACACATACATATTTGAATAGGTAAAAAAAAAGTACTTGAGAGAATGTTGACAATTAGCATAATCTAGAAGATTCACATGAGCTGGACCAAAGATATAGCATAGTTTTCTTGTTTAATTCAACAATGTCAATTTAAGAACCGTCACTCTTCATGGGTTAAAAGGATTGCGGACCAAACGGTTTAAGATATATTTATAAGGGTTACACTAGTAAAATGTTTGAAACATTTATTCATCAAATTTATGGCGATTGTAAGCAAATATTCCCTTTCACCCCCCACCCCACCCCCACCAGTATTTTTTTTTCCTTTTACCGATTTTTCACTTTTCTTGCATACAAGTTAATTTTTCTTAAGGAGAAAACCAATTAAAAGAACCGCACGAATGGAGCAAAAACAGGATAGGATGGAAAGTCAATTTGTTACATTATATTGTTAATTACTAATACAATTATCACAAAAGCCTTTTCACCAGCTGATTATAAAGGTATCTTTATGCCATCTCCATTCAAATTCCCTTAATTTTAAGTAGACTTTGCAATGCTCCACTTTTTCGCTTCAACTTTTTTTTACCTGACTCCACAACGATTCGACTCCTCGTACACAAGAATTCTTGATTTTATGACAACGAACAAGGGAAAATATAAAGAGACATTTCTTTTATATGCTAAATGTACTAACTTAATTTCAATTTTTCTCTTTCATTGTATCATCTCTCTTCTTTAAATATTCATTATTGCGTACCGTTGATTATATATATCGAAGTACACAGTATTATAGAGCCATTACAGCCGATATTGTGTACTTCGATTAATATACACACTCAAGTGACAAATATACGAGTGCATATTTTTTCTGACTTATAGTTTCTTAGACACACACACAAATATATATATATATATATATATAGGCGGACCTGGCACAGTCCCCCCCACCTCCGAGACTGACCGCCTATATATAATCGTCTAAGAATCCGTAAGTCAGAAAATGGATCTATATAATACTGCATATTTTGAGATACAATAATATTCAGTGCAGAAGGTGAATTTTTCCCCTGGATCTACTCCATTCCCTAATTTTTAGATATTTATATATAATTCGATCAAGTGGCGTCATGTGAATTGAATTGATATAACAATAATAAGAGGCAACCACAGTGGAATACATAAAAGCGCGGTGGGGGGGGGGAGACCAACAAAAATTTTATGCAGAATGAGTTACTAAATAACCTACCGGATAAAGAATAAGATGATGAATCGGAAGAATTTAGTTTGGCATGCAACTTGCAGAAGTAATAAGGACCGCTCCAGATTGCCGAATAAACGAGTGGCAGTTGGTGCAATGTTAACAAATGTGGTGGCAGGATGGCAACTAGAAGCGGGAGTTGATGTTGCCTCCACCAAATAGAAAAAAAAAACAACGTGCGAACACGTTGGAGGAGTAGTCGAAGTAGAAGTGAAT
>NC_068981.1:98662115-98668731 GCF_001194135.2 Octopus bimaculoides | reverse complement strand
TTTTAGGTAGACTTTGCAATGCTCCACTTTTTCGCTTCAACTTTTTTTACCCTGACTCCACAACGAATATATATAATTGTTGTTATTCTACAAGCATTTTTGCTTTTTATTTTTTATAGTAAAATTTCGTATCTAGTTATATCTTCATTGAAGAAGAAAAAACTAAAAGCAGTTAATGTATTAAATATGTCTATTCTTCAAAAGGCAGTATCAAAAGGAATGTCTTCCTTTTTTTCCTATACATTTAAAAAAAAATTATTTTCTCTGCAATCAAATTTAATTTACTTTCACTTCACTGTATAATTAAATTAAAAATCGAATATCTAATGAAAATGTTCAATAAAATCGTAAGAAATCACGTAGTTATCCATCGAAATAGGTTTGGTAGAATAAATAGAAGAAAACTCGGAAACAATGGAAATATTACTTTAATTTTTAATCGGCAGTAGTTACAAAGTGACTTAATGGCCGAGAGTTTCGTCAGGGCAAAGACGAAACTCATGGTCCTTAATCATTTCATAACTTTTGTCGATTAAAATCGACAATTCATTTATAAAATATTGTACTGCAGCCGATAAATTTGTCGTCGTTCATATTCCACACTATTATTATAATACATATTACACTAATTATGTATATCGATATACATGTGTGTGTGTACATGGTTCGTCTCGTTGTTATTCTATTTTAAGATACGAAAACGTGATATTTTTCGCATACGTATTATAATACATAAATTATGTTGACATTTTATGCAACTCATGTGTATTATCAGTTCATAAGCAACTTAAAACAATATTTCTTTGCTTAATTTTTTATATTTCTTTAATTGATTTTCATAACTGTTAGTATCAATTTCTGAGACTGTTGGGTAAAATATATCAACCAAAAACAAAAATGGTTTTATTTCCGACTTATTTCAAGATTTTATACTCTTGTGCCGTTTAATCTTTTATCTCTGACTTTATTAACGTTCACCAAAAACATGTATGATGTTATAACTATTTTTTTAAATGCCTAAGCCGGTAAGGGATATCGAAAAGAGTGTTTTAGAAATCTAATTCATCATGAAAATAGCTACGAGTAGGAGAAAATGGAATGCGTTTATAGAAAGTGGCAGTATTTGTTATAGAAATCGATATCGGAATATATAAAAAAATATATAATCATTAAACTATGAACAAAATTACAAGAAAAATCGACAATATGGTATTTATAAGAATTTTGCGATCCGCAAAAGCAGCTGTCAGGATGGCCGAGTGGTCTAAGGCGCCAGACTCAAGGATAATATCCTTAACCAGAACAATGAGTATTCTGGTCCACGAATGTGGGCGTGGGTTCGAATCCCACTTCTGACAAGCATTTTTTTGTTAATTTTTTACAATTTTTTTTTTAAAGAAAGTATAATATAAACGCTTTGTTATTTAACTCAGTTTCTGTTAGACGTTTTGTTTACACTTTCTGAACACTATGCATTTTTATTAGTTTCAATGAATCTTCACTTTTTATCTATATTTTTAATTTACCATATTTAAATTTGTTTCAACAGTGTATTACTCTTTTTTATAAAAACATTATTGATGCACAATGCAAAAATGCTCAATACAAATTTTTTTTATATATGTGCATGTGTAAATATATATGTGTGATATATGTGCATGTGTATATACATATATGTGTGTATGTATGTGCACATGTACATATGTGTGTGTGTGTGTGTATAATTTTTTTTATATAAGTGCGTATATGTATACATATATATATGTGTGTGAGTGTATTCTTGTTTTTCTTTTATTCATTTCAGTCATTTGACTGTGGCCATGCTGGAACACCGCCTTTAGTCGAACAAATCAACCCCAGGAGAGAGAGAGATGTATATGTATGCATATATGTGTGTGTGTGTGTATGTATATATACATATATATATATATATAAAGAGAGAGAGAGAGAGAGAGAGAGAGAGGGGGGAGTGGCTGCATGGGTAAGAAACTTTCTTGCTTCCTAACTATGTGGTCTTCGGTTCAATCCACTACTTGGGCACCTTGGACAAATGTCTTTTAGTATAGCCTTGAGTTGACTAAAGCCTTGTGTGAATGCATTCAACTGAAATAGGGAAAAACCTGATGAACAGAAGGACTGTTTCTATGAGTCTCTTCTGCAGACCACCTAGACAATACAGGACAATGACCTTATCATCATAGCTGGTGACTTCAATGATATGTTGGGCGACACTCAAATGGATTTTATGGTGTTCATGGAGGTTTCAGCATTGGCACTAGAAATGAGGAAAAAATAAGACTTCTACCGTTTTGTAATGCAAATGACTTGCTGGTCTGCAGCACTAACTTCAGGAAACCAGCCACCCATCTAATCCCTTATCAGTCTGGTGAGCACTCAAGCCAGATTGACTATATTCTCACCAGAATCGGGGATAGACAGATGCTTGTAAATGTAAAGTCCTTTCCCAATGAGGGATGTACAAGTCAACATAAGTTAGAGGCTAGCAACTTCAAACTAAGGGCTTGATGGATATAGAAATGCAAACCAGTTTGGAAAAGGAAATTATGGAAACAGTCATTGATTTAGAGACATTCTGATTAAAGCATTTGATGACAAAGAGAGAGGTGGTTTTGGCATATAACGTAGAGGTAACTGGAAGTTCTTAAGGTACAACTTTATAAAAGTTACTGACTAAATCTATGGTTCAGTCAAAATTACTGTCAGATGGAGAGTGACATGGTGGTGGATATGGTGGTCTAGGGGTAGATGAGTGTACAGAGGTTCTGTTAGTAAGGTGAGAGTTAACCAATGAGTACAGTGATGAATTTAGCATACAAATAAGTCTCCATCAGGGTTCAGTTCTCACTCCCCTCCTGCCTCATTCTCTACCTTGATGATTGGCCTGCATCATGGGTTGCAAGCCCTGGTTTCTAAGTCTCCCTGATATACGAGGGGGTGCTGAAAAGTTCCTGGCTTTGGGTAAAAGAAAATATGGAAGGATCACTTAATTATGATTTTATTGAACATATTCCCCTCTCAGATTCACATACTTATAGCAGCGGTCCTTCATTTTTTTTCTAAGCCATATAAAAGAACTCAGAAGGTTGGACCTCCAACCAGGCCTCTTGAGACACCCTTAAAGCCAGGAACTTTTCAGCATCGCCTTATATCATCATCATCATAATTGTTTAACGTCTGTTTTCCATGCTGGCATGGGTTGGACAGTTTGACTGGGGACTGGCAAGCCAGGAGGCCGCACCAGGCTGCAGTCTGATCTGGTAATGTTTCTACAGCTGGATGCCCTTCCTACTGCTAACCACTCTGAGAGTGTAGTGGATGCTTTTTATGTGCCACCAGTTAGGTGGCACTGGCATTGGCCACGTTTGGATGGTGCTTTTTACGTGCTACCCGTACAGGAGCCAGTCGGAGTAGGGGTGCTGGCATTGACCACATTTGGATAGTACTTATTATGTGACACCGGCATGGGGAGCCAGTCAGGCAGCACTGGCAACAACCCATGCATGAATGGTGCTTATTGCATGCCACCAGCACGGGAGTCAGTCAGGTGGCACTGGCATTGGCCACAAGTACAATTTCCATTTGATGGTGGTTTGATTTGATTTGATTTGATTTTGACTCAATAGGTCTCCTCAAGCACAGCATATCACCTGACGATTCAAAGGTACTTTTGAAGTGGGCTGGTTATGCGACACTGGTGTAGGCTACAGCTGTGACCTCACTTTACTTGCCGGGTCTTCTCAATCATAGCATATCTCCAGAGGTCTCGGTCTTTTGTCATTGCCTCTGTGAGGCCCAATGTTTGAAGGTCATGCTTCACCACCTCATTCCATGTCTTGCTGGGTCTCCCTCTTCCATGGGTTCCTTCCACTGTTAAGGAGTGACACTTCTTCACACAGCTCTACTCATCCATACGCAGCACATGACCATACCAGAGCAGTTGTCTCTCTTGCACACCACATCCAATGCTTCTTATGTCCAACATTTCTCTCAGGGCACTTACACTCTGTCATGTGTGCACACTGACTTTACACATCCAGTGGATCATACTAGCTTTATTTCTTTCAAGCCTAAACATATCTTCAGCAATCATGGCCCATGTTTCACTGCCGTGTAGCATGGCAGTTTGCACACATGCATCATACAACCTACCTTTCACTCTGAGTAAGAGGCCCTTTGTCACCAATAGAGGTAGGAGCTTTCTGAACTTTGCCCAGGCTATTCTTATTCTTGTGGCAACACTCTCTGAGCATCCATCCCCGCTACAGACTTGTTCATCTAGGTAGCGTAAGCTATCAACTACTTCTAGTTTCTCCCCCTGGCATGTGATGGAATCAGTTTTCTGAGCATCTGCAGTGTTTATTGCCCCTGTGCATCTGCTGCACACAAAAGTTATCTTCCCAGTTAACCTTCCTTTGATGTTGCTGCACCTCTTATGTGTTCAAAGCTTACACTGGGTACATCTTATGAAGTTTCTACCTACACCTTTTCTACAGATCGAGCAGGGCAATCTACCTGAAGGGGTTTGTGATGTGTTCGCCTTCCAACTTACTAGGACTTTGGTTTTTGTTAGGTTAACTCTAAGGCCCTTCGATCGAAACCTTGCTTCCACACCTGAAATTTCTCCTCTAGTTCTGGTAGTGATTCTGCTATGAGAGCAAGATCATCAGCATAGAGAAGCTCCCAGGGGCAACCTGTCTTGAATTCCTCTGTTATTGTCTGGAGGACTATGATAAATAAGAGGGGGCTGAGGGCTTATCTTTGGTGAACCCCTACTTGTACCAGGAATTGTTCACTATACTCATTGCCGACTATCACCTTACTAACAGCATCCCTGTACAGCTCTTATTAACCACTCGTCAATCCCCAGTTTCCGCATCGCCCACCAGATAAGGGATCAGGGGACATGTCAAAGGCTTTCTCCAAGTCAACAAAAGCCAAGTATAGGGGTTTATCTTTGGCTAGGTATTTCTCCTCAGTTGTCGCACCAAGAATCAGTGGTGCTTCTACCTGGCTCAAAACCAAATTGCATCTCTTCTAAGCAGACTCTCTCCCTAATTAGTTGAGCTATATGTGTGTGTGTGTGTGAGATAAGCTTCTTTCAGATTCCATCAACCAAATCCAACTCACAAGACTTTGGTCAGCCCAAGGCTATAGTAGAAGACACTTGCCCAAGGCATTACACAGTGGGACTAAATCTGGGTAACGTGGTTGGGAAGCAAGCTTCTTACTACACAGCCACATCTTGTCAGTTAGTTATCCATAAATAAAAAAAAAAATGCACACTCTAAAAAGAGAAATTAAATGGTTCTTTTGTGAATAAAATTATAAACCTTCACCATACAAGTTGGCTACAGAAAATTTATAAGTGGTTATATTTTCATTATGCTGGGCAGTATATTCCTGATTAGGGACCATAACTAGTCAGAATGTTTCTGATGGTTTCATACTGACAATTCCACTTGGCAATATTGACCTAAGAAAAATATAATACAACTCTTTTCATGACTACATAAAGCACCCGGCTGGAGAAGCAGCTATAAAACAGAAACCACATGGTGGCCTATTTTAATACACCCTGAGACAAAGGGAGCACATTAATTATCAGTTAGCTGTCCATAAGTCAGACAAAAAAAAAACACACTCTCAAACAGAAATTGAATGGTTATATTTTTATAACATTAAGCAGTATATTACTGGTTATGGCATTTAACTGATCAGAATGTTACCAATAGTTTCATGCCAACTCTTTAAAATTTTTCTGCTTTTACTGAAGTTAAAATGGCATCACTCAAGGATCTAAACTGCATTATATAAATCAATTACATATATCATCATCATGATCATCGCCTTAATGTCCACTTTTCCATGCTTGCATAGGTCAGAAGAAATTTGTTAAGGTGAATTTTCTACAGCCAACATCATTCCTGTCACCAACCCACACCTGTTTCCATACAAATGCACACACACACACATATGTATGTATTACATGGAAAAATGCAAGCAAGAGAAAAAATATTCTTAAGATTATAAAACTGGAAAAGTATAGGACAAGTTATTACACTTGGAAAAGTTCTAGACAAGTTATTACATGTGATAAAGTACAGAACAAGAACATTTTTACTTAAAATATTGCAGTTAAGGATAAAATTTCAAATAAAGTATTTAGATTTAGAAAATATTAGCTTTTATTAAAACTAAATATTTTATTACAAGTTATTACTTTTATTTGTTATTACTTGTTAAAAATAAAAAATAACTCAAAATATTTTTGCACTTTAAAGAAATTCTAATTCATCATCATCATCATCATCGTTTAACGTCCGCTTTCCATGCTAGCATGGGTTGGACGATTTGACTGAGGACTGGTGAAACCGGATGGCAACACCAGGCTCCAGTCTGATTTGGCAGAGTTTCTACAGCTGGATGCCCTTCCTAACGCCAACCACTCAGAGAGTGTAGTGGGTGCTTTTACGTGTCACCCGCACGAAAACGGCCACGCTCGAAATAGTGTCTTTTATGTGCCACCCGCACAAGCCAGTCCAGGGGCACTGGCAACGATCTCGCTCGAAAATCCTACAGGAGCCAGTCAGGCGGT
>NC_068981.1:98642920-98659105 GCF_001194135.2 Octopus bimaculoides | reverse complement strand
ATCCAGATTTTGCCTTATATTTTTTTGTGGTATTTTACCTCACAACTTTTTTGATGCAAATTTTTGTTGCATGGGCCAAAACTATGAAATTTGGCATGCTTTCTTCTATCATTGAAGCTAAAATAAATATGTCTTGCTTTTAAAATAAAAAAAAAGTTATTTACATCTAAACTTGATTGGTGACGTTACTCACTCTCCTATAATGTTGCTACAAATTTTAATGTAAACTTTTTTCTACTGGACCAAATCTCAATTTTTTATGCCAAAATGTAGCTAGTGTAGGGAACGACCATGCGAACCAAAGGAAATGGCGACGAACGGGAGAAGGCTCCTTTTAACGTGTCGCACGGTCAACACAAAACATGTAATATAACATAAGAGGGCTTGCATGTGAGATGTGAGGAAGTGCCAGCAAAGGAAAGAGAGAGAGACAACAGTTAGATATATATAGAGAGTAAGTTTTATTAGGGTAGTCAACTGTGTGTGTGTGCATGCGGCAATATAAACAATACAATACATAAGACAGGCCTTTGTATGCAAGAGTGTGTATAGAATAATATGTGTATACAATAATATGTGTGTATGTGAATGAGAAATACAGAGCATGGAATGAGAGTCAGTAACATAGACGATAAGTGTCCTGAACACAGATAAGAAACTACCAGTTCATAGAAGAGTTACACAGAAGGTAGAATGTCTGTACACAAGAGGTTGTGGCCGAATAGCAGAGCTGAAGTGTCACATGTTGTGTGTGAAGCTGAGCTTCGATGCTGTGACCGGTTACTTGGTACAGAAGATTCTCGCAGGTTGTTCTGGCTGTTATTTTCGAGGTGGAAACAATCCACACAAACAGTGTTGAGAAGGAACCGTGGTTGTTGTTGGTAGCGTGTACTCTGGTGGTGGTGTTGGCGCTGGCGACGGCATTGTAGTAGACAGTAGATCGGTGGTGTTGACATCGTCATTGGAAACTGGCTGGAGCTGTGTTCTGTGAGATGGTTAACAACCAGACCTGTAAGAGGTCTGAAATCGAAGACAAACTGGTGTGGATGAAGCAGGGCTATTTATAAATAAAAAGGGGCTCAAGAAACAGCAGAAAAAGCACTCTCTCACGTGACCTTAACAGAAGGCCACAATTGGTCGATATGCAACCTGGTGGGAAACAGAACTGGTGACAAATCCCATGCAAATAAGAGCCAATCAGGGTGATGGACACAACGGTTCAAGCTAGCTGAAGGCTAAATGTTAGCCGCTACGTTATCATTCGTAAATAAATACCTGAGAGAGAGGTTTCACTACACTAGGGATCACTCATCTTCAAAAAAACTTAATAGTTTTCAATTTGGTTAAGAACTGAATTAGCGACAAGCTCTGAAAGATGCTGCATGTGAGTAAATTGCGGCCTTAAGATTATTATTCAACTACAACCATAGTTGAATGATAAACATATGTGCACACACACATGTGTGTGTGTGTGCATAAGTAAGCTTCTTTTTTGTTTTATCATTTCATGCCTAGCTACAAATAGTAATAGTTTATTAATGCATCTTCTACACATTCACTCTAATAGCATTTGGTTGATTAAGAAACGTTCACATATCAACATACAACTACTATCACATAATCCAGTCTTTTCCCAGTCCACTCCTTCATCTTCCAAACTATGATAGGTTGGAACTCACTTGTCACATCCTCCCTACAAGTATCAATGTGTAAAAGTTCAAAATGTTCACCAAGTGCATTGATCTCACCAATTATTGTTAAGTTCACTACCATCAATTCATTGCAGAAGAGTTCACCACCATCAATTCACCATGAAGAAAGTTCACTGCCATCAATTCACTGTGAGAAAAGTTCACCATGAGGAAAGTTTACTGAGAAAATATATCGATTGTATCTCACCATTAATAATTAAAAACTATTTTATTGAGAAAAAAATGAAAGTAATGAAGATCAATTTGCTCACAGTGAACTTTCCCTATGGTAAATTGATGACAGTGAACTTACCGGACATGGATCCCACCAATTGTAGATGGCATGAAATGATGCAATGCTTTGCACTAAATAAAATGGGAATGTTGATTCTGATAATATCGTGATAATATCAATGAATATTATAAGGGACCTGTAGCGTACACCTTAAGGGATATTTCTCTCTCTTTCTGTTATATATACATAAATACGGACGTAGTAGATAACAGCTAGCCTTCGGCCACAGCTTTAGACCCTGTTATGGCCACTACTCTGATTGGTTGGTATTGACGCAATTTGTCTCTTGTTCTATTGTGTGCCAAGATGCAACCCAACCAATCGCAGCCTTCAGATAAGGTCGTGTGAGACAGTCTTTTCTAAACATCCGGTGAGCCGACACCACGATATAAAATGCTAGCTTTATGTTGTCTAGAATGTCTTTGACTCCAGACCTTCTGAGGTCTAGCTATTGACCACAGAACACAGCCAGTTCCAGCGACGACACAACAGCAGTCACATGGAGACTCAGCAATACTTTGTCCAGCAGCATTCAGGACCTCCATCTTCGTTGCCTCCAGCTTCTTAGCGTCAACATCATCTCTCTACATACACACCAACCAGCAACACTCGCACAGGTTCTATCTCCACACTGTTTGTGAATTACTTCACCATGGTTAACAGCATATACAACCTGTGACAACCTTCTGTAACGAGTAACCAGCAGCAGCATTGAAGCCACGACCTCTCACGACATGTGCCTCTCCCCAGCTCTGCATTGCAGCCTCAACTTCTTGTTACAGCACTTCGACTACTGTGTACTGTGACTACGAACTGGTATTTACCATCCTTGTGTCTGGACTTTCTTCTAACGTCATATTATAGACTCTTTCTATGCTCTGAACTTATCACACACACATACATCCATGATTGTATACACATACACTTTGTTTACATGATGGCCTGTCTATTATTATGTTTATATATTGCATACACAGACACACAAGTTAACATATAAAATCTTCTCTTTTCTCTGCGATCACTTGCCGAGCATACTTCACTAGCTGGGCCTCTAGGCTAATCTGCTTGTCATATCTCCTGAGGCAATGACCTGCGTGATGAAGAACGACGTACTCACACCACATGAGATGGCTACAGAGAGCAACGCACTTCACCCCTGTGTATAGTGTCAATAAAACTGTTTGAAAACCTGCATTTTGACTAAGACTTCTTTCCTGCTGGAACCTTAAACAACACAAAGAACAAGAAATTAATGGGAGGAGGTGATATTCAGCTGATATCGACAACTTTGCCTTCCATTATAGACCTTTAAATAAAGAAATATATATAAACATTGAAATAAAATTTTAACTAACAATTTAACTGCAATTTAAAATTTACATTTTCTAGCTTTAGCATTAGCAAATATGTTGATTACTAGGAGTTTGTTCAATCTGTTTTGACTCATTGTGCTCCTAAGTTCATTTTTAATCATTTTCAGTTTTGAAAATGAGCTTTCTCTACACTATTGTTGGTAACTGTAATTGACAAATATATGTGTAATGCATGTTCTACATTTATAAAGACTTCAAACAATTATCAGTTATCAAACAGTGAAACTGTTAAACCTACAAGATCTTCTCTATATGAGAAGCAGTTTCAGTTTTAAATGATTTTTATAAACTGGAATATGAAATAATGAAATTTGTTGACCTTTTTTACAATCTCTGTGTGTAAAATACTGTTACTGATGAAGGAATCCAGATACACAATTCATCTTTTGATAAGAATTCTGATGTTTTGATGGCTTTTAAACTTATACAAAGACATTTGAGATACAACAGGTGGACTAAAGGTGCTGGACAAAATTGTCATACGCACCTTTTCATTTGCATTCTCTGCAAGTTTTTTGCTAATAATCATCACAGTCATTCTGATCCTTGTCTTTTTATCAATATTTGAAAAGCTGACCACATAGCTTTAATATGCCCCTCCTAATACCACCCATTTTACAGAGTGTACTGAGTGTGTTTTATGTGGCACCAGCAATGGTGAAGTCACCATGTACTTGCAAGACAAGACCCTTGAATGAAGGTTAAGAAACTAAGACAGAAGCACAGGAGCAAGTGTCTTACTGAAGGGGTGAGTACATGGCATGCCCTATTAGAAAGACAGACAGACCGACAGCCGCAGAGGCAGATAGAGGCAGAGACTGACAGAGACAGAGAGACAGACAGATAGGCAAGCAGACAGTCAGGCAAGCAGGCAGGAAGACAGACAGAGATGTGTGAGGTCAAGGTACAAGATGAATATGAGAGACAGAAAAGGATAGAAGATGGAAAAGTTGAATGTGTAGGTAAGCGCACTGAGTAAGAATAGTGTGACAGATGGAAAGAGTTGGATGTGGTCAGGCCTATACATACTCTTGTAGATGCACTGACTTTTATCTGCGTATCCTTTTGCTTGTTTCAGTCATTGCACAGCAGACATGCTGGGCCACCTACTTGAAGAGTTTAGTCAAAATAAATCGACTCTAGTACTTACCTTTTTTAAAAGTCTGGAGTAATCTTTTTGCTGAACCACTAAGTTACAGGACATAAACAAACCAACAGTTGTCAGGTGGTGTGGTGGGGACAAACACAAAGATACATACATCTAAACATATATGTGTGCGTATATATATATGTGTGTGTGTGTGTGTGCATGCGTGTGTGCGTCTTAAATTGCAAGTGGTAAATCCAAGATCAATGCTCAGTCATGCGTTGAAAGGAATTTGAACTAGAGACAATAAATAACTTCTTTCGATCAATCTCTTTATCTATCTTCAGAAAAATTCATACTCTCTCTCTCTTACACACACACACAGATACATACATTTTTATGAGTGTTTCATTGTTTTCATTTTGTCTGTCATTGTCCTAAAAGCAGCTAAAATTAATTCCCAAGGGAATTGTAGCTGCTTTGGGACTGGGTAGCAAACTGTTTTTTTAATCGAATGAATTGATAGCACTCATGTGGTTAAAACTATGGTTATTTAGCGAAAATGAGGATCTATTACATTTTTCAAGATATGTTTGTTTATTGAAAGAGTGCATTTGCATGCAAGATTGCTGGAAAGTGGGAGCCCTCCTGTATTGAATGCTACATATTCCCCATAGCAGGGAGGCTGAATATCTATTGGGGGCCCGGGGCAATTGCCCCCTTCGACCTCCCATGAAATCCGGCCCTGGTCGAGAGTCCATGTAAAGATTTCGACTTCGTTGTCTTATGATTTCCATGGCAACAGACAGTTGACTTCTGGTATGTCTGCAATGGAGGCTTCCGATTGGCTAAAATTACACAATTTTTAACTGCTTTTAACTTTCTATCGGTAAAGTCTAGAAAAAAAGATGTGATTTTTGTCATAAGTATTCAAAAGTAAAACAGTGTAGAAAATTTGAAAATATTCTCGTGGTTATTTCAGAAAATTCTAGTGGTCGAAAAGAATTTAGCAACATCCCTGTTTTGATGCATTCATTTATAAATCTTCATATTTATTCGATTATGTCTTCGATTTCGACCCATAATTAAGCTTACTTAAAGCGTAACAATCAAATTTGTTTCTTAAGTTAAAAAATTTCAATTATGTCTCCGATTTCTTTCCATAAACTAAGGATTTTAAGAACGTAACGCTCGATCACATGCTGCAACGAAGCTGAACAATAATAATTATTCTACTGTAATATGTATGAATGAGTGATTTCTTACATTGGATAACTATAGATTTCACGGGGAGGAGCACAGTCAATAGGAACAACGGGCAAAAGTCGACTCTAAATGAATTTAACAGAAAACTTAGATGTAGCTCTATACTTTGTTTTATATTTCAAAAGACACAAATAATTTGTAAGGAAATAGATATCGCTCATACCGCTGATAACTGTTTTATGAACCTCCGTGAAATGAAAAGTAAACTCAACAATGTTAGGATTTTGGCATATATAGAAATATTTAAGTAAAAATACCATCATAATTGAGTAAATGTTTCCTATTAATCGATATACATAAGATAAAAAGGAACAGAAGGAATATACAAAACCGCTAAGTCCTCTATTCGATAAGCAATTAAAACACTCATTTTGAGTTGACAATTACCAAAGAAAAATGTCGTCTCAATGTCCTAAAAACTTCAACTAGATTATGTCTGCTTAAAAAAACGTCTTAGAATCCAATAACAAATATATTTAGAAAGCAAAAATAAAAATCTTTCTTGATTTAGTTTATATAGCAATATTTGCACGGTGGGTACTGGGGAAGGTTCTATGGTGTAATGGTTAGCACTCTGGACTCTGAATCCAGCGATCCGAGTTCAAATCTCGGTAGAACCTAATAATCGCTCCTACATTTTTTTCCCCACCTCATTAACATATTTGGTTTTTATTATTTGTGATTGGTATTGTCAGAGACAACTGAGCTTTACTGCTTATTTCGATCTATCTCGATTTAATTGACTACTTAGATTCCTTGAGACACAACCCTGCTATTTAATGACCTCCATTATTATTATTCCTCTTTCTTGTAACACTTGGTTACAATATATATGCTTGTTCTGTGGTCAACCTGTAGCTTCCTTATTAGTAAATTAATTATTAAAAAAGCAATAAAACTATTGACTTTTGCACCGGATAAAAAAAAATGCTGGATTTGTTGCCCGATATCATCATTATTATAGATATTGCCGCAGGCCAACGATGATTCTCTCTGCCGTCTTTCGAACAGCTAAAGATAGCAGCCAAATCTATCTATAATCAACAACCTACAATCTTTAAAAGGAAGTACACATTGGATGTAGTCTCCTACCCAATTTAATATTACTATCAAGTATCATGATGTCTATATTATAATATCTGAAATAATATCTCACTGTTTTAATAATCTTTCTTTAAAAATGTATGAGACAGAAAATTAATAGGGCTGTGATGTTTATACTTTCTTCAAAAGTGGTTTCACCGGAAGAGTAAAGACAAGTTTTGAAACTTGTTTCTTTGTCAGAGACAGAAAAGATAAGGGGAAAAAACCAAACTGATAGCTTAGTTTTGTAGCAAAAGGCTATACTTAATTTCAGTTAAAATATGTGGTTAACTATTTCATGAAACTCAGTGGCATTTGAAGTCAAAGCATACAGTAATGCAGTCGCTGTCTTAAAGACACTGAGCAAAATTTTCCACTGTCCTACCTCCGTACTAACCGGTTAACATTGCTAACTCCAGAGACTGACTTGTAGTTATTTAATATAAGAATTAAAATAAGCATGTTATGTGGCATTATTGAAGAACAGCTGTCTATAATATACTTCAAGAGTAATTTATCAACACCAATATTGGGGCTCTCTTAACAGCAGGGCCTTATAGAAGTTATTTATTGACAGTAAGCAACAATATATATAGACCAGAATTCGAAACTCAGACCTGCATGTCCCCATGGGCAACTGTCCGGTGTATCCATGTCTTAATATGGCGCTGACCAATATTGTATAATGCCCTTCATTAAAAAGACACTATCGCCTCGCAACCTAATTGCTTTCTCCATGTTATTTTTGTGGTATTGAGAAGTATACCAGAGTTGTTTCCCTTAGAAAAGGACCAGCAAATATTTTCTGTTTGTTTTATTCACGTGTCTAAGTATTCTAAAATTTATTTAATTAGTGGTTTGATATATCACCAACATTGTTTTAACTACACAAATACTCTGATAAGCGTCATGATCGTTTCATCTTTCATTCAGTAGTTAAAACTAAGTAAAAAAAAATATACATATACCTAACTTTCAACTTTGAACTTGAATGTTGTTGACATTTCATTCGGATATTCTGCAGGAACGGGCATTTTATTGGTAAGTTTGTCAGATCGTATTTTCCCTCGACTACAGTGATATATATGGAATATAAAAAATAATGCTCTTTCGAAAAGTAGTTGGTTAGAATATTTTGTGTCTATTCTTAATTGTTAAAAAAATTCTCACAAGTGATTTTCCTCTTATAATTAGATAATCCAAAAGTGGCGCGCTTTTCATTGGGTTTTACTTCATGCGCAGTATTGAAGTTTATAGGAATTTTCTTTTTCGGAGTGTCATTGATTAATTCATCATGAACACTGTTAAATGTACTATAATGGCATAATTTACAAGCAACAGCAGTTGCCAGCGATCTTTGGTCATCATACAGTCAAAGTAGGAGATCCGTTAATTTGTTTTAGCACTACATTAGATTTTCCTCGACTACAGTGATATGTACGAATATAAAAAGTAATACTTTTTGTAAAAATGGTTTTTAGATTAAATCAAGTCTTTAGTTGGACGAAAATGTCAACATTTCGTTGTTCCTTCTATTTGATTATTGATCACAGACTAGTTGTTTAAATTAAATAATGACTAGAAAATTAACCGTGTACGTAACTAATTTGCTTTCACTTTCATCCAGCACTCAACAGGACTTTTTTTTTTTTATTACATTAGAATTTCCTGATAACGAATATAGTGACAACCATTTTTATTAATTAGCACTATAACATCACCGAGGACAAGGTTTTTGGATTCACATGTATCACATTTCTTGCTATAGCAAATAGTTCCTCTTTGTAAAGTTCAGTTGGGTTACATGTAGGAAAAAAAACATCTTGCAATACAGATATATTAAAAGTGGAAAGTTTTTTGTGAAGTCTGATTTTTCATTTCATTTTCGTTTGAATTCTATTTTGAATTAATTAGATTATTTAAATAAATTGATTATTTTTTGGGTACTACTAAAGACCCGGTCGCGCGTCCGCGCTAGCTAGTCGTGAGTGGTCGATCCTAACCCTAACCCTAAACACGTATTCAGTTGCACACGCGGGTTAGGGTTAGGATCGACCACTCGAGACTAGCTAGCGCGGACGCGCGACTGCGCGTTCGGGTCCGCGCTGCTTTAGTAGTACCATTTTTTGGAGGTGGGAGTTGTCAAAATTCTTTCAACAGTCTGTGACGTTATCGTGTAACCCTCATGCACTTTCTTCACGTCCCTTCTCTTTGTACGTGTCTCAAATTCCAATGGTGAATTTTGCTCATGTTCTGTTATTTCCATTTGCATTGTATTTGTGTTTTTAAGATGGTGAGTATTTACATGTGTGTATGGCAGGTGATGAAGACTATGGATTTCAATATACATCATCCCAGTTCGCTTTGGGCTATCTCTAACACGTGTACACCTTTCTGTCAGCAAAATTACCCGTGAACATGCTATGATCCTTGCTATTTCTATATTTATGTGACCACATTTGTCATCTTGTTTCTATCATCTAATCCAAAATACAAAAGTGCAAAGCTTAGGGCTGACCACTGCATACAGGAGTGGTGATTGAGTGGAACATTTTTATAGAATATTTGATGGACTGTTTTTTCTACCTATGACCAGTGGGATGGATTGTCTGATAGTGAGTGATTGCACTTAATGTCGAAGGGCCATGTGGCCTATTGGATTATTTCAGTTGCACCTGTATATTCTGCATTTGTTGCCATATCCAACCATCATCTTTCTTCACTGTGCTTGTGGAGAATTCCTTGCTTGTTTCTTCACAGTTATGGAATGCCCATCAGGCAACCATTGATGAAGAGGCTCATAAAAATCTATATGACAATTAGAATTTTGGAGACATGAGCATTCACCTATCTGGAAGGCTATTGGAAGTATTAGAAGTAATCAGACTATCAAGTAGTCTTGATTATGGGTTTTTATGGTGAGCCAACAAGAAAAGTCAAATGTACTACAAAAAAGTATTAGCAGCATTTAAAGAATTTAAATCTGGATTATGTGATGAAAAGGTAGACTTTGGAGGGATTTCTGAGTGGTGTAAGACACAACATCAGGTGGAAATAAAATAAACCTTAACACTTTTGATATTGTGTTTGTTATATTTTTCAAAGATACAGTATGGTGTATTTTTTTTTTATTAAGCTAATTTTTCTGAATGTAAATAATTTTGTTTGCCTGTAAGATATTGAGTTATTTACAAAATAATTAAACTTTTTGTGCACTGCCTTCCTAATGGCAGTGTTGAAGGAAGAAGCTGTTGAATGATAAATAGAGAATGACTATGGAAGTGATGGCATGGCATATTGTACTGGTAATATTTTCATTTTATAATGCTGTAAACTGGCAGAATTGTTAGCTTACCAAACAAAATGCTTAGCAGCATTTCTTCCAACACTTCAAGTTCTGAGTTCATATCCTACTGATGCCAACTTTGCCTTTCATCCTTTTGGGGTTGATAAAATAAAGTACCAGTCAAGTACCAGGATCATTGTAATTGACTTGTCTCTTCTCTTCAAAATGCTAGCCTTGATGCAATGAACTGGCATCCCTTTCAGGAGAATATTGTGATCTTCATCATTGATATGTCATGGAAACTGGGAAACTGATCTTATGAGTCTTAGCACTCAACCCTAAGTTTATGAGTCTGCAAGATTTACAATTACTTATATGTTGTAGTAAGCATTATTATTAATTACTTATATGTTGTAATAAGCATTATTATTAATTACTTATATGTTGTAGTAAGCATTATTATTAATTATAAGGATCAAAATCATTTTTAAACATATTTATGTTTTACGTTACTTTCTTTAATCTTTATCACTATTGTAATGTATCTGATTAATTTTCAGAACCAGCACTAAATAAATATGTCGATAATAATAAAGATGAGTATCCAAGGGATACGTAGTTTTGGCCCTGATGATAGTGATAAACAAGTCATAAAGTTCTTCTGCCCTTTGACTTTGATATTAGGACAGAATGGAACTGGTAAAACAGTGAGTATTTTTGGAATTGTCTATGTATTTTGTTTCTATAAAATCATGATCATCATCCTTTAATGTCTGTTTTCCATGCTGGCATGGGTTGGGCGGTTTGACTAGAGCTGGCCAACAAGAGAGCTGCTCCAGGTTCCAGTCTGATTTGACTTGGTTTCTATGGCAATGCTCTTCCTACTGCCAATCACTTTACAGTGTGTTTTTAATGTGGCACCGGCATGAGTGCTTGGTACAAGCACATGGCTCTTGCAGGCCAATCCTCTTCATCAGAGGATGTGGCCTTAACACTTCTGTTGTGGAGAACAGGTCTTCTTGGAGTACAACAAAGCACCAGGTATCTCTTGGTCCTTTGTCATTTCATTTGAAAAGTTAATTTTTCTGGGGTCATCCTTCTGTATTTTGTTCCATATCTTCCTGGGTCTCTCTTTTCCATGAGTTCCATTCAGTTTGAGTGAACAGCACATCTTTATGGAGCTATTGGCATCCATCTGCTTCACATGACCAAACTAGCACAGTCTTCTCTCTTGCATACTACATCTAATTCCTCTTATGTGAAATATTGAAGCCTAATTATTTAGTTGATGCTGTTTAAAAATGCATAATATTGCTCTTTCTCTCATGCTTAAAAATTTAAAGTTTCTTGATTCTTTCATGAAATATAAAGTTTAGATTGATATCATTTTATTTATATAATACCAAACTTAATATGGTAGGTTATTTGTTATTTGAAAGTAACGTTTAATTTATGTTTTATTTTACAGACTATTATAGAATCTTTGAAATATATTACAACAGGTGACTTACCACCTGGAACTAAAACGAATGGTGCTTTTGTCCATGATCCAAAGGTAAGTAAATGGTTAATACTTCACACATCAGGGATGAAGCAAACCCTTTCCAGCACTTTAACCCTTTTGCATTCAGATTACTCTGTCAAATGTAGTACTTATTTATTCACACTGTTTTGAATTAATCATGCATTATCTTGTAGCCTCGAGATTTTCATGGTGTGATTGTTAATTTTCAAAAAAGGTGGCAAGCTGGCAGAATCATTAGCACAAAATTTGGACAAAATGCTTTGCAGCATTTAGTCTTGCTTTACGTTCTGAGTTCAAATTCCATTAAAGCCTGATAAGCTAATTTTTTGTTAAGATTTAGACAACAGGTTAAAAATTCACTTCATTTGTTTTGTGTTGTGTTTTGGCAGTTTGAAAAAGCTAATTTTTTTCCATAATTTCAGCACCAAAATAAACCAGGTAAAATGGGAAATGGTTGATTAGTCATAAGTTATTGAAGACATGGTTAGTCATAAGTAGTTTTTTATTGATAATTGTAAAAATGATGTAAATCAAAAGGGGTAAAGTTCAATTCCTAGGAAGGAATGAACTGCTACGAATTCTTAGTGTTGAATTGGTGATTCTCTGCCTTAACACTTCAACCATTTTATTCATCCCTTGTAACACAGTAGTCATGTAGTTCTTATTTTCTTCTCGTCCTTGATATAATATCTTCAGGTGTGGTTGTGTGATAAGAAATTGACTTCCTAATCATATGATCTTGGGTTCAATCCCACTGTGTGATAGCTTGGGAAAGTGTCTTCTACTAGAGCCCCAGGCTGACCAAAACTTTGTGAGTGGATTTTGAATAAATCTATTACAAAATTTAAAAATGACTACATGTTTTGAGATTCGGGTACATTTTTAAACCCCAAAATAAATTCTATGTGATGAAAGTCGCAGAGAGGGTCATAGCCTAGCTAATTAGAGAGAGAGTTAGTTTAGATGAAATGCAGTTTGGGTTTGTGCCAGGGAGAAGCACTACTGATGCTATATTTCTGGTAAGAAAGTTGCAGGGGAAATACCTAGCCAAAGATAAACCTCTGTATTTGGCTTTTGCTGACATGGAGAAAGCCTTTGACAGGGTTCCCTGATCCCTTATCTGGCGGTCAATATGGAAACTAGGGATAGACAAGTGGTTGGTGAGAGCTGTACAAGCCTTGTATAGGGATGCTGTCAGTAAGGTGACGGTTGGCAACAAATATAGTGAAAAATTTGGGGTACAAGTAGGGGTTCACCAAGGATCAGTCCTCAGCTCCCTCATTTTCATCATAGTCCTCTAGGTGATAACAGAGGAATTTAAGACAGGCTGCCCCTGGGAGCTCCTCTATGCTGATGACCTTGCTCTTATAGCTGAATCACTACCAGAACTAGAGGAGAAGCTTCAAGAGTGGAAGCCAGGTCTAGAATTGAAGGGCCTTAGAGTTAACCTAACAAAAACCAAAGTCTTAGTAAGTAGAAAGGCAGACAAATCATAAATCCCTTCAGGTAGATGGCCCTGTTCGATCTGTAGAAAAGGTGTAGATAGAAACACCATAAGATGTACCTGGTGTAAGCTATAGACACATAAGAGGTGCAGCAATCATCATCATCGTTTAACGTCCGCTTTCCATGCTAGCATGGGTTGGACGATTTGACTGAGGACTGGTGAAACCGGATGGCAACACCAGGCTCCAGTCTGATTTGGCAGAGTTTCTACAGCTGGATGCCCTTCCTAACGCCAACCACTCAGAGAGTGTAGTGGGTGCTTTTACGTGTCAGGGGAAAGTTACCAGTGAATATATTTTTTGTGTGTGGAAGGTGCACAGGTACAATAAACAGCAAAAATGTACAGAAAATACATTCCATCACATGCCAGGTGGGAAAACTAAAAGTAGTTGATAGCTTCCGTTACCTAGGTGACCAAGTCAGTAGCAGGGGTGGATGCTCTGAGAGCATAGCTGCTAGAATAAGAATAGACTAGGCAAAGTTCTGAGAGCTCCTATCTCTGCAGGTAACAAAAGGCTTCTCATGTATGATGCCTGTGTGCAAACAGGCATGCTATACAGCAGTGAAACATGGGCTGTGACGGCTGAGGACATGCGTAGGCTTGTAAGAGATGAAGCTAGCATGCTCCGCTAGATGTGTAATGTCTGTGCATGCACAACAGAATGTAAGCGGCCTGAGTGAAAAGTTGCACATAAGAAGCATCAGATGTGGTATGCAAGAGAGACGATTATGCTGGTATGGATGAGGACAGCTGTGTGAAGAAGTGTCACACTCAACCGGTAGAGGGAACCTGTGGAAGAGGTAGACCCTGGAAGACATGGGATGAGGTGGTGAAGCATGATCTTCAAATGTTGGGTCTCAGAGAGGCAATGACAGGCGACCGAGACCTTTAGAGATATGCTGTGCTTGAGAAGACCTGTCAAGCCAAGTGAGATCATAGCCGTGGCTGATGCCAGTGTTGCGTAACTGGCCCATTAAAAGCACCCTTCAGTCATTGGGTCTCACAGAGGCAATGACAGGCGACCGAGACCTTTAGAGATATGCTGTGCTTGTAAAGACCTGTCAAATCGAGTGAATCGTAGTCGTGGCTGATGCCAGTGCCATCTGACTGGCACCCATGCCGGTGACACATAAAAAGCACTGTTAGTGCATTGGGCCTCATGGAGGCAGTGATGTCAAGCCAAGTGAGATTGAAGTCATGGCCGATGCCAGTGTTGCGCAACTGGCCAGTTAAAAGCACCCTTTAATCATTGGGCGATATGCTGTGTTTGTGAAGATCTGTTAAACTGAGTGAAATCATAGTTGTGGCCGATGCCAGAGCCATCTGAAGGGCATGTAAAAAGCACCAATCGAGCTTTGGGCCTCATGGAAGCAGTAACAGGTGACCAATACCCTTGGTGATATACCATGCTTGTGTTGGCCTGTCAAGCCAAGTGAGACCATAGTCATGGTCAATGCTGGTGTCGAGTCAATGGCACCCGTGCTGGTGGCACGTAAAAAGCACCCACTATGCTCTTGGAGAGGTTGGTGTTAGGAAGGGCATCCAGCAGTAGAAACCTTGCAAATCAGAGTGGGACCTGGTGCAGCCCCCACCCCCACCTCCCGGCTTACCAGTTTCCAGTCAAACTGTCCAACCCATGCCTGCATGGAAAGCAGACGTTAAACGATGATGGTATATATGTATGTATATATATTGCCTTTAGCAGTTGAAATATGTCACAAACATATATAAATTAACCTAAAGTTTGTTTATGCCTAAACATGGCTTGGCACTGATATTACTGTCATTTTCATGACCTTGGTGGTCTATTGGCACCAGGGCTTCATTAGATTTATCCAGAGTTGCTTCTTTTAGGTATTTGCCATTGATAATGGCTAAAAAGCTAGAAACATCGATGTCTGAGAATCTGACAGGTGGCAGCACTAGGTAGATGTGGTGTTTTTACACCTTTTTCACCATAAAAGAGAATTTTGTTTCTCCAATGTAACTGCAATGATTTTGCCTTTAGCAGTTGTAACATGTCACAAACATAGTTTAACAAACTGAAAGTTCACACAAACACGCACACATGTGTGGGTGTGTACTACTGTCTTCTTGCCTTGATGTCATGTAATAGTTGTAAATGAATATCCCCATCATGCAAGCAGTGTCCTTCATTTCTAGTCTTCTGGGAAAACCTATCTAATCATGGGGAAATATTACCTTACTTGGAAACAAGTGAAGGTTGGCTACAGGAAGGACTTCCAGCTGTAAAAAATCTTTCCATCCGACCCATATAAGCATGGAAAAATGGATATTAAATGATAATGATGATACTTCTGAGGTATCACTCAAAACAAATAGCTTCTCAGATATCTATCAGTTATTTAATACATGTTTGATGTTTTTTTCCTTCCAGATTGCCCATGAGAAAGAAGTTAAAGCACAAGTCAAGTTATATTTCAAAGACATTATTCAGAAAGATGTTATTGTATCACGAGCAATGATAGGAACACAAAAGGTGTGAGATGTTAATCATATTTAAGATAACTTCACCAATCTATCAGCCCAACATTTTTGGCACAACTAGGAAAATAAGGATGAGTTCTTCAGAAATATTAGTTTTCTTGAAGTATATATATATATAGCATGGAAGATGGCCATATAAATGTATATGTATGTGTGTGTGTATATATGGAACCTGGTGCTGCCCCTGACTTTGCCAGTTCCTGCCAACCTAATCCAACCCATTCCAGCATGGAAACTGGATGTTAAATGTTGATGTTGATGATGATATTCACACAAACATATGCATATATATGAAGGCAAGTGGCCTACTGGTTAGGTTGTTGCATTGATGATTGTGAGATTGTTCTTTCAATTTCCAGATGGATTAGTGGTCCGTTCAGAGTGACTGTTGGCTTGTTTGCTTGCTTAGCTAGCAAAGTGGCATCATCTGATAGCTAAAACACTGTGATGAGCTTTGTGACTAATTATGTGTAACAACATACAGCAGACTGGACTATACAGTGATATACATACATACATACATATATATAAATATATACATATATGTATGTATATATATATATA